>NC_030434.2:13676437-13768937 GCF_001660625.3 Ictalurus punctatus | reverse complement strand
CAACTCGCCGTGTTTGGAGGAGGAGGAATGCTGCCTATGACCCCAATAACACCATCCCCACCGTCAAACATGGAGGTGGAAACATTATGCTTTGGGGGTGTTTTTCTGCTAAGGGGACAGGACAACTTCACCGCTTCAAAGGGACGATGGACGGGGCCATGTACCGTGAAATCTTGGGTGAGAACCTCCTTCCCTCAGCCAGGGCATTGAAAATGGGTCGTGGATGGGTATTCCAGCATGACAATGACCCAAAACACACGGCCAAGGCAACAAAGGAGTGGCTCAAGAAGAAGCACATTAAGGTCCTGGAGTGGCCTAGCCAGTCTCCAGACCTTAATCCCATAGAAAATCTGTGGAGGGAGCTGAAGGTTCGAGTTGCCAAACGTCAGCCTCGAAACCTTAATGACTTGGAGAAGATCTGCAAAGAGGAGTGGGACAAAATTCCTCCTGAGATGTGTGCAAACCTGGTGGCCAACTACAAGAAACGTCTGACCTCTGTGATTGCCATCAAGGGTTTTGCCACCAAGTACTAAGTCATGTTTTGCAGAGGGGTCAAATACATATTTCCCTCATTAAAATGCAAATCAATTTATAACATTTTTGACATGCGTTTTTCTGGATTTTTTTTTTTTGTTATTCTGTCTCTCACTGTTCAAATAAATCTACCATTAAAATTATAGAATGATCATTTCTTTGTCAGTGGGCAAACGTACAAAATCAGCAGGGGATCAAATACTTTTTTCCCTCACTGTAACACCATAAGTTCATCATGAATCATGACTGGGAGAGATGACTTGGTGTGTGCTTACAAAGAAATGCCAATTTTGTAAATAAAGTTACATTTTGATTAAAAAGTGTTAATTTCCCCTGTCTACGTGGACTTTTTGGACACCCTGTAGTTTTCTTAGGGAATATACACATGTATTAGTTTGTTTGCAGAGCGTGAATCAGACCAAAATACTTTTTTTGTTGTTCAATGTGGTTTCACACAGCACATAATAAAACAAAACAAATCAAAAGCAAAAACGCTGAGGGGCATGTAGAGCTGAAAAATGTGTTCATGAAATTTTTTTCATTCATTGGTAAGAAATACGGAGACGGAAAAAGTAAACAACTTTTTACTTTGCCAAGATTGTGTAGAAATCACATATATTCATATAAAACGAGAAAATCACTCTATAAAAATATGTATATGTGTGTGTGTGTGTATGTATATATATGTGTGTGTGTGTGTGTGTGTATATATATATATATATATATATAATCTATCACACACACACACACACACATATATACACATGTGTATATGTATAAAATAATAAAATATATGTTTGCATGTATGGATATTTTACAGAGTGATTATTTTCTCATTATATTCATTGGTCCATGTATCCAGAACATATAGCATTGCTACAGCTCTGTCCTTTGGTTCAGTTTCTTCTTTGCAGCTCAGATTAGCAGGTCGATATGTTCGAAAAATTCAGTGTAACCCAGAATACCCAGCATTTTTTAAAATCTACTTACTGTACTTGGGTTGACTTAATGTCACTTCCTCACTTCCATCACCACATCGCTCAAACACTCTTGGAGCCGTTGTTTTTGTCTGAACCTGAGTGTTCTGACCTGCTAAAACGATCCTGCTAAAACGATCCTCGCTAAAACGAGAGATTGGCCCTCGGGTAAAAATGCACCAGGGTTCAATTCAAATGAGCAAAACGCTGAATATGTGAAAGCATCCTTAAACATCAGCTATAATTTAGTGCAAATGTTTGCTTAAGAAAAACAACATTTATTCACAGTTTGTTTTATATTCTGTTACTGCGTCATGTTCCGGTGTGTGTTGTGGTGTATGCGTGTTGCTGTGTTGTTAGTGCTCTGCCTCTATGTAGAAGCATGTCTTTGGAAGTGTTGTGCTCTGTTTGCAGTGAATCCCTGCTAACCACATTGTCGTTATTCCTGCTTCCATAGAAGTTGGGAACAGCAGTATGTGGATGCCTGCTAATGCTGCAACAGTGGTTCTGGAACCTCTCAAATTAGTTTGGGCGAAATGTAGTGGATATCCGTCCTACCCTGCCTTGGTGAGTGTGTGACCGTGTGCTAACTATTTCCTCCATCCCGGAAACAAAATGAGTGGGGAACCTACTACACACCCTTGCACAGTGTGTCTTCATGAAATCAATGCACTTGTGTTTGTTTCCAGGTGTTTTAAAGGATGATAATATGCATGTAATTACTTGTTTTTATACACTAGCTGCCCAAATAAGTGTTGAGCTTTTTATTATCCACTAGATGGCAGCATTCTACCTTTTAATATAGCAGTGGATCCTAAGTGTATAAAGATTCGCTGAGTTCTGACCCCTAAATCACTCAAATCCGATACCAGCTCTTTTTCTGTTACTAATACCATGTCATTATACTATTGCACATGTCAAAGCTAATATATTTCATTGAATCATCAATGCTTTAAATTAAGACTGATCATGTGATGAAATGCATCGTGTCATCACAGGAGACACACACACATCTTCAGAAGGAAAGCCTCATTGATTTAATGCACTGAAGCCATTAGGACACAAGTACCCAGCTTTAAGGCATCACATTTATCTCCTGTACATCTTTTTTCCCCTCATAGATAATCGACCCTCACATGCCTCGGGTGGGCTGCAATCACAACGGGGTGTCCATACCAATCCCGCCACTAGACGTGCTCCGCATTGGAGAGCAAATGCAGTACAAGTCCGAGGAGAAGCTCCACCTCGTCCTTTTCTTCGACAACAAACGCAGCTGGTAAGCTTTGAAATGTCTGTGATTTTAGTGGCAGAACAATCCTCATTTACTCACTCACTCACTCACTCACTCACCCCCCCCCCCCCCCCCCCCCCCCCTCTTCCTTTACAGCATCAGGCCATGATTCTCAAAGTGGGGTCAGGGAAGCATGGGGGGTGATTTTATAATTTTGTTGCAGTTATCAAAGTTGTTATGCCTACAACTCATGTCGACTGGAATTTAATGACAAGTTTAGGCTCTATGGATTGAAGAAAAAAAAAGTTTGCTCCTTAAAATAGCCCAAATTTCTGTTCACATAATGTAAATCTGTACTGACTTGGTCTATTACTTTATTTATTTATTTATTTATTTATTTATTTATTAACAGTTAAAGGGGTCCCTAACTATGAAAATGTTGAGAACCCCTTGTGTAAGTGATGGCTTTCGCGCGTTTAGCTATGGCATGAAACCAACACCTTGATCAAAGCATGAGATTCACACTGTAAGGAGAGCACACTTTGCTAGGAAATTGGTACTTAAAGCAGGTTTGGGCAGTCTGACTGTTTGTACAGCTGTGTTTGGTAAACTGTCTCCTTATCGACCGGACATGAATTTTAGAAAACTAAGGTTTTTTTGGTGAAATATTTGTTTTCTTTAGACCGAGATATAAATGTATGTTAGGCAGAAAAAGGTTTTGGTCAAAAGCTGATTTTTTTTTTCCTCATTATGCCAGTTTGCTGAATTTAGGCACAGCGACGTCTGATAGGTTTTCCAAAACCGCCACACAAACACCATAATGATTTGATGGTAATGTGCACATACTTAACTACCATGTCTACATATTGTAATTCCATCTGCCTAGGCAATGGCTTCCTAAATCCAAAATGGTTCCTCTTGGAATCGACAAAACCATCGACAAGATCAAAATGATGGAGGGCCGCACCTCAGCCATCCGCAAAGCCGTTCAGATCGCCTTCACACGGGCCATGACCCACCTGAACCGAGTGCAGGACGAGCCGAGCAGTGATCTCAGTGACGTTGACTAACAGCAGAGACCACAGAGCACATGGGCGGACTGGACTGTAAAGCCTTAGTATTCTCCATGCCTTGCTCAGATCTTCAATTGTCTGCTGCCAAAGCTCTTTTTCTTCCTTCTTGTGTTGAGAAAGTTGCTCTGCGGGCGACTGCTGCTTTGATGACTGTGTGCACGAATGCATTTGATTGTCTCTCCTTCACTGTGCTGGGCGCTTGCTGCCACCTTCACTGCCACTCACCTCCTGCATTTCCACCTGAAGTTCTCATTTCCACTCACTAAAGTGTTCATTTGTTCCACGAACTCTGTAAATAACTGTAAATGGCTTCATCCTAACTTATTCTGTAGAGTTGCCGCACTGGGTACTGTACATTTTAATTTCTTTTTTTTTTTTTTTGTAGTATTTATACAATATTTCTTTTTGTTGGTGAATTACCTTTAGCATCTCAGCGTCTTCCTCACTGATACAGAAAAAAAAAGTTCAAGCAGGAAAGGACGCTTGATCAGGGCTTAAAAAATAATGTGAGAATATTTTTGTTGTTTTTCCTTTTTTTTTAATCATTTAAATTATTGAGGTTTATATGTATAAACTTCTTTTTGGTATTATGTCTTTTGTACCCAATAATGTTTTTATAACAGTTTTAGCCTATTTTGTTGTGATATATTTATATAAGTAAATATATATCTGTATTCTTTAGATGCTCACACAAATTACTGTTGTTATGGAAACTGAAAGTGTGTTGTTTGTTCTCATGAAACCAAAAGAGAAAAAATGCTGCCCAGACATTTCTTTTTTATATATATATATATATATATATATATATATATATATATATATATATATATATATATATATATATATATATATATACACATTTGTTTAAGTTTTGTTTTGTGTTTTTTTTTTTTTTCTTTTTTCCAACAGCTTTGTCTACACTGTAATGTCTTTTGTTTTGTTTGTGTGTGTGTGTGTGTGTGTGTGTGTGTGAGAGAGAGTGAGTGTGTATTTGGGACCTTAATGATGATATAGTTGAATGATGCAGCCATTTTAAATTATTGATGAATCAGTTTCAGTTGGCACATTCCATTGGCTCTCTAATGGTAGCTGTTATATAAATACTGTTAGATATGACTGTTTAGTGAAAAAAATCATTGCAGTCATTTAGCTGGTCTCTGGGTAGCAAAGGGTAGATAACAAGGGTGGATACTTTTTATACGTTATAGTTTTTTTTTTTTTTTTGATAACAGAATGGTTGTTGGGATTTGTGTTTTTTTTTTTATTATAGGTAATAAAAAAGATGACTAAACTGACTAAACATATGAACTACAGGAGTCTTCATTTGTTCTTTTAATGTTATCGAGCATGGTGACAGGGCATCACAGTGAGGAGATTGGCATGTTCTCATGTGTCTCTGTGGATTTCTTCAGGATCTCAGGTTTTCTCCCGTCTCCCACAAAGTTGTCAGTTTTTGTGAGTTGCCCTGCGGTGTGAATGGATGTGTGAATGTGTGCCTTGAAATGGACCGGCATTTCATCAGGTTATATTCCTGGTTATATTCCTGCCTCATGTCCGGTCTTCCCAGACCAGAATAAAGCAGTTATTAAAGATGAATGAATAAAGTGACCAGATTTTTATTTGTTTCCATTCCCGCTATCTCGCCTTACTTTGGCAGATTCTTTGCCACTGGATGGCACTGTGGCTACACCATTAGAAAAAGACATTACATGATTGGGTTCCGTAAGTGACTTCCTTCAGATACATTGTAGTCCTCATTCAGCTTTCATAAGGCAGAAGCAAATACCTTTTTATGCATTTCATTTGCATACTTTTAAGAGGGGAAATTTGCATACCTTTCTAGCTACCAACCTCTTGCTTTAAAACATTAAGGCCAATCTTGTAGATTACAGACTTCTTTTCTTGGCCCTCTGATTGTTATGAGCATTGTGTTTTGCTAACTCTTGCTTGAGTTGTCTAAACTTTGCACGTAAAGCAGGCCTGGCCATTTTGCTATTCATAAACTCAAAATACCTATCATTAGCGAGTTATACAGCTAAACGTAAAAATCTTTCATTTCTGAAAATATGAAATTGACCGTATCAAACAGGCCAAAATAGCTGTCGAATTATACTGTTTGGGAGCTTGTAGCATGCATGCCGCTGAATGCTAATATGGCCCCAGCTCCACTTTTGTCATCTCTCCTCACCATCAGGTACTAATTGCATGGGGAAGTAAACGCCACGCTCAGGTGGAGAAGGTGGTAAGTGGAGCATGAATATCAATCTCCCACATCAGTGTTGTCAAAATGACTTTGACGATGCCTAAATGCCCTAATTATCTTGGCCCACTCAGGAGGCCTTACTTTGTTCTGAGAGGCCTGGGAGCTTCACTGATCAAAGTCAGCGGGTGAAGCTGTATGATCCCTCTTATATTGCATAGAGGTGTCACAAGGGTTTAGTGCAAAATGACAACTGTGGTGGAAAACTTTGTTGAGGGAAAGGGTGGCTGACCTTGCTGTCATTTTCTTGATTTTTCCCTGTAAATTCCTTCTTCTCTTTTTTTTTTTTTATTTTTTTTATTTTTATTTTTTTTTAACTTCACACTGAGATCATGAATATCACTTAGGTTACATAAATGTCCTGAACACTTAAAGTATGAAGTGCATTAATATACACAATTCACTGCCTTTACATATCTCTACAAATAGTTTATTTAATCTCACTGAAACTTACCTATAACACACCAATCTTTTAATCTAGAACATAAAACAAACCAGAGTTTGTTCTTTACCATTTTAAGCCATATTTCAAATCAAAACATTTTACTGGTCAAGTAGGATTCAGCTGTAAGGGTTTTTTGTTGTTGTTGTTTTTTACTTGACAGTTGTTAACATTATCACTGAGATTGACAAAGAACATAGAAGAAAAACTGAATAATTGAAAAGTCTGATCTGCTTAGTCTGACATTTATTTTTTACAACAGCTATAACAGCTAATCAAACTACATGAAGAGATGACACATGAAATATCCGTGAAAGATAATTCTCTCTGAAATCTGTCTAATCTGTCAAACTCCACTCAGCCTGTAGTCTCTATCCATCCCCACTGACGAACCCACAAAAGCTGTAGGGTGATTCCTTTAATGTTGGTACCATTTATGTCCCAGTGATATTACACTTATATAATACACAAATATGAATATGAAAAGTAAAAGCCATTTGAAACAGCTAAAGTGTCCTTCACAGCAAACATTTCAGATAAATAAATTACCATTTACAGCACTTTTCCCCTTTATTTTTACCATTGCAGTCCATAATAACAACTACACTTTACCTTGAAATATAATCACTTAAATGTATAAATCATATTGTTCAAATCCATTTAACATCTCATGCTTCAAAAATCCTTTTCTATGAGTCACCCTGTATACTATAGGTTTAAAAAATAAATAAATAAATTAAAGAGGCACATTTCAGCCATATTGCTTAACATTTACTCAATGCTCTTGAGTACCCTTTCACCCCTATGAAATATTTGGAATATTCCACAAGTCACGCTCAACAGGAAGTTGCATCATCCACATTTCCTGAACATCCTGGGAAGAAGAAAAGTAAGTTCTCTCATTCTCATGATATTTTGATATTGACTGACGAAGTCTATAATCTATAATTCTATGACATGTTACCCAAATAATAGATTTAAAGCACATTATTAATAAAAAAAATAGTATTAAATCATTAGAATGCCCTTCTGTCATTAGCGTGGATGCTAGATAACCACATTTTGTGTATTTGCCAGTTTTATGCTGAACAAATTAAACCGCTTAACCTTTAAGAGCAAAATGCAACCAGTGCCATCAAAGAAATCCTTTGAAAATGAAACTGGATTCAAACATTTTTTTAATGGTTAAAAGCATGCTTCCTTAGTTTAAGTCTTAAGAGGTACAAAGGCTAAATGGCACCATCACTGTAAACAACTTATACTAAGACAGTAAATCCCAGTCCAGCTCCTGGAGTTGCACATTTTAGTATATTTCCCTGCTCCAACACATCCTTTTGTTAATCTTGCACAGGGTTTTGCTAATGAGCTGATGTACCAGGCTATTAATAAAATAAAGCAATGAAGCAGAAATTGGAACCAAATCCCAAAATGCATGAATTTGCAATGCTATTTAATTGAGTTCACGTTAAGCAGGCTGGTCAGAATGGATACTGGCAGTGTATGAGATGTAAACTGAGGACAGAAATTAATTACACAGTTCCACTTTTATGTAATAGTCCAAGTATAGAAAACACTATGCTGCTACTGTGGGTTTTTTCCTCAGCAATGAACAAAAGAAATTCAGCAGGATAACTAGAAGCTAAAGGAGATTTTGTTTGGTTTTTGTTTTTTTCTCTCAGAGCAGGGCTGCTAGGTCTGTATGACAAAACCATGCAAAACAGCAGCTTTGCTCAAAACTCAAAATCTGACCTTTGTAATGACTAAATTAGCTGCCGCCACTAGTTATAAGGTAGTCCGCTAGAGCAGGATAAAATATCTCTGTACTGTATAATTGCACTGAGCCTGTACTAATTATTGAAGTTGTATGAGAACATTTATTACCCTTCGTGTATGAAGTGATTAGAAACTGTGTGCCTGGCTTGTATGTTCAGTGTATCAAATAAATAAGTAATATACTGTCAGAAAGTGTGTTGTGGGAATGCTTGTTAACCTGCACAGCACCCTTCTAAGAAGGTAATGTAGCTCCCATAATCTTGTCGAACCCCAAGACTGAAGAGAAGCTTTACACTTTCCCAAATCCTTTGTTAAGCTCCAAAATAATGAATACCATTGCCATCTATATTGCAGTATTCACAAACCAACATCAAACAATATATTTTAATGAAGCAATATTCAATTTGTGCAGTTTCCCTAAACAACAAAGTCTTGTTTATTAAATGTTCCTTACGTGTTGTCAGTACTGTTTCTCGGTGGGTGTCTGTAATCGAAAACACACTGTATGGATAATTAAATAAAATAGCAAATTATTTATTTATTTATTTATTTATTTATTTATTTATTTCATGATTTGGTGTTTCATTTGGTGTTTCAAAATGTTAAATAGTTACCATACCTACATTCTTCTCATACCTAATTTCACCTCATATTTCACTACATTTATTAATAACCACAGCCCGTATAGTTACATAATAGACTATGGATTTACTCTTTGCAAAAGATGACCAAAAAAAAAAAAAAAAAACCCTGGCAACTCTAGATGAAACATTTAAAGGGTTAATTTATTCTTCATTCAGGTAGAAATCTAGAACATGATTTGTGTGTAATTAATGTCATATTATTATTATTATTATTATTATTGTTATTATAGTCTAGATCACAATGATGGGTCCCATGCAGCCATCCTAAAATGTGGGATCGATACACATCTGAATATTAGGCCTACAGCACAAAGCCTATTGCATTCAGATCATCATTAAGACCATCGAAATCTGTTAAATCCTTTTAAAAAACCATTAATTACATCACAATCAGTAACTGGTCACTTGTTAAACCATTGGGACCATTTACATGGTACTATTTACCCATATAGTAGATTCCCACACAACAAACTATAAATTAAAATCGGAAATTCCATTTAAAAAAATCCAACTGACACAATAGAAACCTCTAATGTGTGTTTTTTTATTTTTTATTTCCACAAAGTACTGAGTAAATGAGGTCTAAGATCTACAGTTATAAATTAGAAATGTGCGATGACATGTATTCTGAGCACATTGTATACTTGTGCATATAAAAACCCAATAGTTTAATTGGCAGCTTGTTTACTTCTGCCCAATATACATAATGGGAGCTGTGCCATGTGCATTTGTTCTCCATGTGCTTTTGTCTTGTCCTGTCTCCGTCACTTTCTTATCATTGGCTTCTTCCTCGAATGTGCTCACCTGTTTTGTGTTTGCTCTTTATTAGTTTGTCTACTTACATGGACTCTGGTGTGTTCTACAGATTCATTGCAACCCTGGCCAGGATAAAGCTGTTACTGAACATGAGTGAATGAAAGAGAATTAATAAATGAATGAATAAATTAATGGATGAATGAATGAATGAGAGAATGAATGAATGTGAGAATTAATAAATTAATGGATGAATGAATGAGAATGAATGAATGAATGTGAGAATGAATGAATGAATGAGTGAATGAATGAATGAATGAGAGAATAAATGAGCGAATGAATGAATGAACAAATGAACAAGTCAATGAATGAATGAATGAATTAGAGAACACCACTGCAAATTTCACGTTAGCAAAAGTGCTCTTTTAATTCCTGCCCAGTTTGGTTATTCAGAATGAAAAATTGTTCCAGACCAACAGAATATGTTGTTAAAGGTGTTTGCTTTGCACCATCTTTACAGAATTTAAGCCATTAAATGAAGACAGTTTATTCGTTTCAACAGGATCAAAGAGGATTATTGCTTCTGCTATAATGACTGCGCTTGTTTCCAGTGATGGTTCAAAACCTGTTTTCTCAAGATGACTGACAGATGAGCCTTGCTTCTCGAGTTCTCTATCAGCCAGCTTGTCTTAAATCTTCTGAATCACTGATTGTCCCCTTTGCCATCTATAAATTACACCAGCATCAAATTGATAAGGCATCATGAACTTAAACAGGATAAATCTATTCCATCTGTTGTAGCTCTCAAATGTAGTCTCTGTAATCATATCTCTGATTAAAAATGGCAAGCCCGGGCTCATTTGTCATTGATGTGCTTCCTCTGCATTGCCAAACTCTGCTGGTGGGCCACATTTACCTACACACACGATTGATTTTTATGCTAATAGAGCCCTGGAAACTGTAACAAAGAACACTGTGGCAGCTGCTGATGTTAGTACTGCAGAATGATCAGATGGAATAAATATTTAGATAGAGAAAATGGATTACTCACTAGCTGTTGTGAGATGTCTTTTGGGCTCCTTATTGTATTAAGATTTATCAGCATAACGCAAGTGTTAAAACTGGCCTTCTTTTGGAAATGATTCTTTTATGACTGTCTTCTGTTCCAACAACAAAAGATGAGGAATGAAGAGCACAAGATTTATGTTCATCTACTAATCAAGCTACAGGGCCTCTGTGTGCCCGTTCTCCTTGAGGAAACATGGTTATTACTCGCGTATCCATAAATGTCACGATTCAGTCCACCTTGTAAACAGGGGAACTCAAGCCACATCAGGAGAGGCTTTGAAGTGAGACGTAATTAGTTGTGCAGTGAAAGTAATTAGCTGAGTCCAGCTTTAAAGTAAATAGACTAGAGACACACTCCTGACTGTATATGATACTTCTTTGCAAGGCAGAGCCTAATTACAGTATGAACACAGGGAAGTCCATGCATTATTGTAGAGGAGGAGGAGGATGGAGGTTTGGGATGCTGGTTTGTATAGCATTTTCTGTTTGTTCTAATCATTAGTGCTATTTATACTAGATGATATAAATAATGGTCAATAATTAAAAAAAAGGAGTTAAATACTAATATACTCAGCAATAAAAGAAATGTCCCTTTTTCCAGGAGACTGTATTTTAAAGATAATTTTGTGAAATCCAAATAAGCTTTACAGATCTTTATTGGAAAGGGTTTAAACAATGTTTTTCATGCTTGTTCAATGAACCATAAACAATTATTGCACATGCACCTGTGGAACAGTCCTTAAGACACGAACAGTTTACAGGCGGTAGACAATTAAGGTCACAGTTACAATAACTTAAGACACTAAAGAGACCTTTCTACTGACTCTGAAAAACACCAGAAGAAAGATGTCTAGGGTTCCTGCTCACCTGCGTGAACATGCCGTAGACCTGCTGCAGGGATGCATGAGGACTGCAGATGTGTCCAGAGCAATAAACTCTGGAAGGACAGGAAGACAGGAAGGAGAGCTGATGGTCCTTGCAGTAGAAAATTACATGTAACCATGTGTCCCCCCAGACGTGATGGAGAACTTGCAAATGTCTTGGTGGAAGAGTGGAGGAACATCTCACAGCAAGAACTGACAAATCTGGTGCAGTCCATGAGGATGAGATGTACTGTAGAACTTAAAGCAGCTGGAGACCACCAGATACTGACTGATACTTTTAATATCGACCCCCCTTTGTTCAGAGACTCATTATTCCAATTCTGTTCATCAAATGTCTGTGAAATTTGTTCAGTTTATATCTCAGTTGTTGAATATTTTTATGTTAATACAAATACAAAGACGTCAGTTGTAGATTCTTTAAGTCCTGTAAGTTGTGATCTGGGGCCTGCTTGGATCAGACTAGTTTGCCCAGCACATCCCACAGATGCTCGATTGGATTGAGATCTAAGGAATTTGGAAGTCAACACCTTGAACTCTTTGTCATGTTCCTCAAACCATTCCTGAACAATTTCTGCAGTGTGGCAGGGAGCATTATCCTGCTGAAAAAGGCCAGCATGTGTTCACTGACTGGTCTGCAGTCTGTGGAAATGATTTGTAGATGAGACAGATTAGAGGAGAATGGCCAGACTGGTTTGAGTTGACCGGAAGTCTTTGGCAACTCAAATAACCAATCTTTGCAACTTTGGTCAGCAGAAAACCATCACACAGTGATTAGAACCCAAAGGAAACCCACAGGGATGTGGCGAGAACATGTGAAACTCCATGCAATCTTGAGCTAAGGACCAAACCAGGAACCTTGACAGTGTGCCACCATGCCACCACTGCTGTTACTCCTTGAAGTGTGTGTGTGTGTGTGTGTGTGTGTGTGTGTGTGTGTGTGTGTGTGTGTGTGTGTGTGTGTGTGTGTGTGTGTGTGTGTGAAAGAGAGAGAGAGAGAGAGAGAGAGAGAGAGAGAGAGAGAGAGCGAGCGAGCGCGAACATGAATTAACAATAAAACGAGTAAAGTAACAAGAGTCTCTGTTTAAATCTTGAAGGAGGCAAAGCAAGCCTTAATTTATTTCTGTTGTTTTGTATAAAATTAAGAGGCAGATTCCCTACTGCATTGTTCCGTCACTAGACAATGGATGATTAAGTTCACATAAACTTTGTTTTAAAAAAAAATACAAAAATATTCTGGCCTTTATAAATGAGCTATATAAATGATTAGTCAGCTTTTCTGTCCAAAACATTTCTGGCATAACTAAACCTTCCTCCATCTAGCGGTGCCTGACTTCTCCTGCCAAGGTTAAGAGGACTGATGAATGTTTGTTATTAACTTACACTCAGTCTGTCTCAGTCAAAGAAGAAATCTGTATTATGAATGTAAAAATATCTTAATTTCCCCTGAAGGCATTATGTCTCTGGCTCTAAATGTCAATCTAAGTCAGGGTCTTCTTCATGATTGCCTGGGTGTTCACAAAAAAGCCCATTCTGCCTGTCTTAAGATAGCTTTCGTACTGCAATGGAATTGGCAGGAGTGTCATTAGAGTGAAATGCCTTATCTATGGTGGAAAGGGCCAAATCCCTGATTTATCCTACTGAGTTTGGAAGATATCCACCCCAGAGCTCTGTCACTGCAGTGGAGACAGTGTGAAGGCCAGTACTTTAGCAGGATGGAAGCATGACTTATTTTAAAATGATAGCATTTGCTCAGTCACAATGCAATTTCCAAGATAGACTAAAAAGAGCTGTTTTACCTTGGACGTAGGATAGCAGACATGATTGAGCTAGTTTTAGATCCACTATCAAATCTTGTTCTGCTGAACACAGAACGTCCTGTGTTTCAGTGCAGCCATCCTCTGTCTGTTTCCATCACTCAGTCTGGGGTATTGACTGATTACTAGTGAATAAAACACTGTTGCGCATTCTCAAGAGAATTGATCTGAGGACAATGGAAAACGCACAATGCCCCTCAGATTACATGGGGATGCAGGGTAATTACCTGCAGTGTTATCTGACCATCACCTGCACTGCTCCTCATGTCAAAGTGGATTAATGCATGTCTGCTCTACATTCTTGTTTTGTTCACAAGTGTGTGTGTGTGTGTGTGTGTGTGTGTGTGTGTGTGTGTGTGTGTGTGCGCGCGCGTGTGCATTTAAATGTTTTCAAGAGTTCCCCAAGCCTGTTTTTTGAATGTAGATCACACTCTCAACTAAATGATAGAGAGTTATTTTGGATTTGTAATAATGTGGGAGAATTCTGAGAACTTGGGCTGGGTAGCTTCTTCTTTGGAATAGATAGCCAGCCCCCCTAAAGACTCTTGGGTAGGCGATGTTAAGAACAGTAGGGAGACTTAAAAATTGGTTGGATGTAAAAATGACAAATTCATTCAGCCTCAGGAAATGATTGAACTTGGTCAGGGTTGTTGTATATTTGGAGCCAATTCAGACAACAGCAGAAATACACATTGGTTGGGATGAGTCACACAGATTCAAGCCTTTATGGGGCAGTTTAGTGTAGCCAGTCCTCCTGTAGGTAGAAGGAAAATGAAGAAATGGAGGAAACCCATGTCAAAAGAACTTGACAAATAAGATCCGCTAGCAAGCATTTATTAACCTTTATGCTATTAAAACTTGCAAGTATGCTTTGCACCTCCAGGGCTGGGGATTTGATCCCCACCTCCGCCCTGTGTGCGTGGAGTTTGAATCTCCCTGTGCTTCAGAGGTTTCCTCCGGGTACTCCAGTTTCCTCCCCCAGTCCAAAGACATGTGTAGGCCATTTGGCATCTCTAAATTGTACATAGTGTGTGAGTGGGTGTGTGCGTGCAATGAGTGCACTGTGTCCCAGGTGTCCTCCGTCTTATGCCAGAGTCCCCTGGGATAGGCTTTAGGCTCCCCAGCACCCTGTGTAGGATAAGTGGTACAGAAAATGGATGGATGGATGTCTTTAGGTCACTGCACCACCAGGGGGCAAAAGTTTTTTAAAGGCGTTGACAGCCGAGCCCATGTGTGACATCATGATGTTGCCAGAATCCATAGATTACTCTCATCTGCTGCACTGGGTTGAATGCTTTGCCTCAGCATTAACTGTGTACATTACTTTATCAATGTATTATGTTGTACATCAGTGAGACTGGTCTACTCATTTGCATGCCTGTTCTTTATGTATCTCTAAAATTATAAGATCACTTTAGGACCTTTGTAAAATAACTATTTGGGGAAATATTTCGTTCCATTCCGTTACATATTCAAATCAGTGTAAAGTATTTGAAATTAACTTATATTGAGGATTTGGCTTGTGTTTTTGTAATGCATTTGGCAACCCCGTCAAACAGCGGGCAAATAAAGAAGAACAGTGGTGTCAGAGGAACAGATGTGACAATGTGACAGTGAAACATGTGGGCTGTAGTGTTGGTTTATTTAAAATCAAAAAAGGTCAGAAAAGGAAGGTGAGATAATGTGTTCCTCAAATGTATTACAGCTGCAAAAGACAAGGAAATTACAATAAAATTAAACTGCCACTTTGAGCAAGTGACCATGTGATATTTGGACCAACTGAGGACAGAGGGAGGTTTTAGAACAAAAGAAACCACTGTGTTTTTCTTCCTCAAAAACATCTTTTTCGTTTGAAGTATATGACCAGCTTATCTTGAGCTCAGGATTATACCCAAGACTGTGGACCTGTGAGGCACTAACACTACCCTCTGCAGCACTATGCTGCCAAAAACCACAACCTGCCATTTTATATTTAATGAATAATTATTTCATCCATTCATGTTCCACAACTGCTTTATCCTGTTTTGTTTTATCCCCAGAATTGTAGTAGATCTGGAGTCTGTCCCAGGAACACTGAAGGGAAATACACCTAGGATGGGATGCCAGTCCATCACAAGGCCCCATCTGCACACTCATTCACACCTACAGGCACTTTAGAGTAGCCAATCCACTGGCATGTTTTTGAGAGATAGGAGAAAACTGGAGTATATATACACTACCAGTCAAAAGTTTACACACTCATTCTTTATCCCCCCCCCCCCCCCCCCCCCCCCAGTAAAATCCAAAATAAATCAAAATAATTTCATATTTTAGCATCTTCAAAGTAGACACCTTTTTTGCTTAGAATTTCCAGAAATGTATTCTTGGTTTTTTCTCAACCAATTTCTTGAGGAATTTCCCTGAGATGCTTTTTTAACAGTATTAAACAAGTTTTCACCTACGCTGGACTTTTATTAGCTGCTTTTTGGAACATTTCACTCCAAGTCATCCATTTAAAAATATATTTATGTTAGTTTTCTATTGAAAGAAATTTATGCTTTTTTTTTTGTCTCCAACACCGATTTCAAGCATTTAATCATACACCTTCAGATCAAAAGATTTTTAAGATCATGAGAAACATTTCAGTCAAGTGTCTCCAAACTTTTGACTGGTAGTGTATGTAGAATATCTCAGCTTGGAAGGAAGCTGGGGTCAGAGCACAGGGTTTGCCATGATATGACCCCTGAAACAGAAACGGGTTAAGGGCATTGCTCAAGTACCCAGCAGTAGTGTCTTCAATGTGCTGAGATTTCAACTTTCAATATTCAGTGGAAATTATATATAATATAATAGATATAATATTATATATATATATATATATATATATATATATATATATATATATATATATATATATATATATATATATATATATATATATATAATGAATATTTGAAACAAGCTCATGGATCTGATTTAGAGAAAAGATGATCCTGCATGCATATTGCATGGTAGCTCAGTTCAGTATTCATTGTGAGATGATAAATTTAGGGGTTCATTTAGGGTTATCAATATCTCCTAGACAAAGCATAGAAGCAAATAAGCACTGGGAGGACCAGAGGACTGGGAGTGAGGTTAATACATTGGAAAAATGTCAGGGGGTACCCGTTTAACAACAAATCTCCAATTCTCCTGAAAAGAACCTGGTCTTGTTTTTTTTATCCAGTACAGTACTCAAGTGTGAAGTGGCCCCAGGCTGGACCCGAGGCCTAGGCCTTCAAGCAGTGGAAGGTTGGGCACCGGAGCGTGTGTGGGCGAGAGAATGCCTGAAATGGAGTCCAGTGGGAAACAATGTAATATGCTAGAGGTCTGAGGTCTGCTGCCTGTTGGAGTAGGAGGGAGGGAGGGAAAGAAAGAGAGAGTGAGAGAGAGAGAGAGAGAGAGAGAGAGAGAGAGAGAGAGAGAGAGAGAGAGAGAGAGAGAGAGAGAAATGATGGTAGCCAGCAGAAATGTTTAAACACTGCCATTAATGTGCAAATAATTTAGAATTTGCTGCAGAAAATGTCCTGAAATGATGTAGCAGATTTTCATTGCATTTGGATTCAGGGCATTTTTGGCCCATTCTCCTCTCAGACAATGTGTTAAATCCCTTTACTTTACATGTTTTGCCTGACTGTTTTTTCTCAGTATCCCTTTCTTTCACTTTGTGTGAGCTTTCTAGTATGCACTGACCACCCTAATGGCTAAAATTGGACCATAAGTGTAAGGACAGGATCACATGGCCTGTGGAGCCCTCCATCTCGTATACTCCCCCTGAGGCCTGTCACGGCTAGAAACACCGTGCCCTGCTTTGCTGTCGACACCATACAGGCTGTGGACATCAATCTCTCTGCCGTCACCGCTGGCACTGCACCAGCCCACTAACATATCCATTATGGAGGAGAGCGGGAGCAGATCAGATCCAGCAAACTGGAGAAGCGGTTAGTCTAGCTGCCGGTTAACCGAGCGGCCTGGCAAACATGTCGATATATAAAAGTCTGCTACTCATTAATAAGCTAGTGTGCAACAAACTGTTGGAAATCGATTAACAATGGAAATAGCTTTTTATTTGAAAGACCTTGAAGTTGCATACCCTATTTGGCTATTTGGTTACTTTTCATGTCTGGTATGGAGCCAGTTTGCAGTCAGTCTGCATAAATATTTCTAAAACCTTGCCAACTTGGTGTCCATTTCTCATGATTTAATCAAGGGTTTGGATAGTAACGCCATAGCAAAATGGACATAAGCCTAATCGATTAAGTTTGTAATCAGATGCAGGCTGTCAAAATGTGGTGCTGCTTCTCCATCACAGCATCCTCAAAAGAGAGAAGAGCACTTACACACTTTGTACACGTGACAACAGATGAAGTTTTAAAATAGTTTAAAAGACCTGATAAAAAGACATTAATAATAAGAAAGTTATCCAAGACAACATAATTGACTGAATGAATCAGAAATTATTTCCACACTGATGTTAGAGTGAACAGAGATTAGTCATGTTAAGAGACAAAAATTGAGGCTTGGGTTTAAAAGCCATGAATGGCTTCTCCATACTGTTGCCACAAAGTGGGAAGCACACAATTGTTTATGATGTCTTTATATGCTGTAACATTAGAATTCCCCTTCACTGAAACTAAGAGGCACAAACATATTCCAGCATAACAATGCCCCGTGCACAAAGCGAGGTCCATGAAGACATGGATTGCCAAGGTTGGTGTGGAAGAACTCGAGCGGCCTGTACAGAGGGCTGAACTCAACCCCACTGAACACCTTTGGGATGAACTGCAATGTGGACTGTGCCCAGAGATTCTCACCCAACATCAATGTCTGACTTCACTAATGCTCTTATGGCTGAATGAACACAAATCCCTACAGCAAAGCTCTAAAATTTAGTGGAAAGCCTTCCCAGAATAGTGGAAGTTATTATATTTAAAAAAACAGACAAACAAAGGGGAGCTAAATCTGGCACAGGGTGTTCAAAAAGCACATGTAGGTGTGATGTTCAGGTGTCTACAAACTTTTGGCCACATAGTGTATATACTGTATAGTAGAAAATTAAAACATTTGACCAAGCTTTCGCAGGCTGCCACACATATTTTTTAAAATTAAATTTAATGAAATGCATGGAAAGGGTATTTGTTAAAATTGGAAAAAAGACAAAAAGAAAACCCAGAATCATTAAAATCTTATTTGTATAGCACTTTTAACAACAAGCATTGTCACAAAGCAGCTTTACAGAAATCCCAGTCTAGACCATTAGTGAGGCGAGTGTAGCAAAGAAAAAATCCCTGGAGAAAGCACAAGAACAAAACTTAGAGAAAACCATGGCTCAAATAGGAAACCCTCCTCTTGTGGGTGACACCAGATGAGGGGATTTTGATGTTCCTGATGAATTACAGTATAATAGGCCTTGAGTCATGCAGAGGAAATGTATAGTACTGATTATATTAAACATATAAAGGGTGTTAGGAATATGAATATTACTTGTGAGGGCCTCAATTTGAAAATAGCACAGAACTGGTTCTGATGGCATGTACTGATTTCATGGGCGGAGCAAATGTTTTGTCGGGGGGGGAATGCAAGAAATGTTCAGGGCCCCCTTATTATTAATATCTTGCTGTATAATAAAAAACAATAGTGGCAACCTCACACTTGAATGGACACATGTATCTATTCAAAAGTCTGGATCGGCAAACCAAAACAATATAGGCTAGGCTTGGGTATTGCGTTCAGCAATCTTTCAAATCACACACACAGTACACACAAACGGTCATTATCATGGGTTTATTGTTTACAAAAACAGTACATTCCATTTAGGGTCAAAATAGTTCACAAAAAACAGTAAAGGCATTCAGCAACGATTAGGTCTTCATTTACGCCAAAACACAACAGTGCAGTACTACCAACTACAAACAAACAGATAACTTAAAAATCCAACTTAAACGACTCCAACCTGTTATGTTATCCAAACTAAACAATCAGACAGTCTGATTAAGAAAAACGAGCAACTGAATGAACTCATTAAACACGTTCAAAGGGGGGAAAGTTTTTCAACTGAGAACAATGCATTACTGAACCAGGTTATAGGCTACACAACAAACGCCATTTAGCTTCATCTTCCTCACCTTTTCTTTGGCAAATCTAACGACTAACTTGTCCTTGTCGATGTCAATTTCCCTTTCGATGCAGAGCAGTGCTAAATTTGAAAGCCGTGACTCACCCATGCTTGACCACAAGTAACTTTTGGTGAGTTTCAGAATGCTGAAAGTCCTCTCTACCTGTTACTGTTCTAACGGGAAATTACGTATATGTAAACAAATGGCAACACACAATTTAGTGTGTGTTGATTGTGTGGAATGATTTTTTTAAACCAATTTTGTAATAAAATGATTTGGAATGGATATTTGATCTATGTTTTATTTTTTACTAAAAAAGAAAATAAATTTACAATAAATATCTTCGTGATCAGTAGGGGCCCCCCTAGAAGGTGGGCCCAGGGTTGTTCATGCCTCATTATTCAACTCTCAGATACATTTAGCATATTTGTAAGAAGAAATAACTTCTATTACTTGCCTATGGAACAACACAGTTGGAAAATGTATAATTTGACACTAGATAAAAAGTATAAAATAGGCACCATAAATGATTTCAATAAGTTCATAATGAGAAAAACTGTATTAAATGAATTTGCCTATAGTTAATTGTTAAGATATGTATTTTTGCAGTGATTACACAGAAACCAGAGGAGCCACTGAAAGGTTAATGAACCAGTCAACCAGGCAGGTCTGGAAGATAATTTTTCAAAGTAATGTAAATTATACATCTATACTCATTAGATGAAAAAAAAATCTAAAGTGTCTTAATTACCTAATCGTTGTGCTTCTCACATCTTGGTGTACAATTATCCTACACCTGACCTCATTGTGTCCTCAATTTCTATATTCCTTTATTTTATACTTTCCCGAGACCCAGGACTATTTTAGATGCTTTTATTGGCGGAACCAAAGTGATAGAAAAGGGAATTATTTGTTATGACTTTGCAACTCCCACAAAGCTCTCACTCTCTTTGTTTATTTCAGTCGTGCCTCTAGAAGATGTAGTGCTGAAATGGGAGATTGTGAAAACACATGACATCCAACTGCAAATCTCTTTTACTGCTAAGGATTTCAACTATTTATGGACCTATCTATATTTAAAACAATTGAAATACCATCATATTTAAAGAACAAGAGTGTGGAATCAGAGCCTTAACTCCTCGTATCACACTCACTGCAAACAAGGTTGTTTTGTATATGCAGCTTTGAATTATGATTCTGTATTCATGTTGAATTCCCACTGCTCCTTTTTTTTTCTGCAGTTGTGTGATGCGGAGTGCAGAGCAGGGAATAGAAACATCATGTCTCATCCTCTGTAAGATAAAATGTGGAAAAAATAGCCCTGATGTTCCCAAAATAAACTTCCTCATTATGCATAAAGATGAGACTGATTCCCTGCCTGTTGATAACTCCCGCTGGTGATGGCAAACTTCTGCCTCTGTTCATCGAGAGTGCACAGAAACACTGCAAAATACATGGCCTTCATTGTCTGAGCAAAATAAGAACTGGTACATTGACCAGCATGGGCTTATATTAATTGTCTGTGAAGTTATTCTCTAATATCCAATAGCAAGTACACTACCAGTCAAAAAGATTTCATCATTTTTACTCTTGTCTACTTTATAAGACTAATAATGAACATTTTTAACACTATAAAATGAAACATATTGCATTATCCAGTGACCCAGAGTGTTAAACAAATGAAATTATTGTACATTTTAAATTCTTAACAGGATTCCTGATTAAGCGTTGCACATACTTGGCATTAAGGTAGGAGCTTTTCTTAAGTTTCCTGAACAGCTCCTCACTGCTTCAGTTAGCACGTTTGCCTTGCAGCTCCAGGATTGGGGGTTTGAATCCTGCCTCTGCCATGTGCCTAGAGTTTGCATGCTCTCCTCGTGCTTCGCGTGTTTCCACTGGATACTCTGGTTTCCTCCGCCAGGCCAAAACATGCATTGTAGGCTGATTGGCATTTTCAAATTGTCCATAGTGTGTGTATGGTGTGTGATGAGTTGGCACCCTGTCCAGGGCGTCCACTGCCTTGGGCCCCGAGTTTCCTGGGATTGGATCCAAGCTCCCTTTGAACCTGTGTAGGATAAGCAATGAAGAAAATGGATGGACGGATGTACATTTTGGTTCAGATTCAGTTTGACCTTGAGCTCAGTGTCAGCGCTGTGTATGTGTGGAATTTCACTCCTTTCACATTCGTCTTCCCCAGAAACAATGGATGAATGGATTTTGATTCAGAAATACAATATTGCATATACATTAAAACAACTTTCAACGCTTTGTTGCAACAAAGATTATTTATTTAACTGTTTGTTTGTTTCCCCCATTTTCTCCCCAATTTGGCCACCTGCCATTTCACACCCACCCGCAAGCCAGCCCTGTGACAGCTACCAACCAGTGAGGGTAAAGGCTAACACATACTTCTTCTGAGACATGTGAAGCCAGCCAGTCACATCTTTTTGAACTGTTGCATATGCTGCATCACAGGGCAGAGTAGCACACTAAAAGGAGAGTGCTATCCACTCTCTTCTGCATACATGAGCTCACAGAGGCCCATGATTGTCTAGTGTCGCTGTGATTGACAGAGGAGAGACAGTATGTCATCCCTCCCACCCAGAGAGCACAGCCAGTTTTGTTCCCTTGCTCTGCTGTCTCGTTGTTGGGTTTCAAACTTGCGATCTCCTGACAATAGAGGAAACACATTTCTCTTGCGTCACTCAAAAGTTGATATGATTTATTCTAGCCATAAAAAGTGCTTACATTACATCATCCAGTTTTATTGTTGCTTATTTTATACTGTGAAGTTTGGAACATAAAAGATATGAATAAAGAGACGTACCCTCTCCTTTCTAACCCTGCTAAGAAAGACATAAGGCCTTGATGGAATTTTCCCAAGACTCTGACCACTCTACTGCTAAGAACTGACTTTTACTGCTTGCCGTTAATGGGCTGTGTCTCTTGAGCTCCTGATTTGGGACTGTTTTTAACTACCCTGTTACAAATAAGAATAAAACTGGCTGAATGGATGGGTATTGATTTGATAGCCTTTCCACTAAAGGCTTAGTGCAATACAGCATGAATTTATTGTAAAAGAATCTATTTTAGTTTAAAAGTGTACAAAATGGGTAATAATTATTTTATGTAAAATCACATCTGTCTGTTGACTTTCCTTTCAGATATCTCTTAAAATTAGCACATTGGAACCTTGTTGCCAATGCCAGCTCTTGTCAGAGAGCTTTCATATTTCAAATGGAAATCTTTCAGTTTTGACTCATTGTCCCATCTGAAATCAGCCATAACAACAGAAGCCTAATTGCTCTTGCTTTCACTTGGCTTAATATCTAGATATCACTTCTTTTTTTTCTCTTCAGTAACCTTTGTGATTCTGTCAGACCAGAGCCTCTTGGCTATTAACCTCCTGTCTACACATGCTAATGCGATGCTCCTGTGGTTCCGTACAAGCTCTTCCATACATGAACTCCTGCACTCCTGTATGAGTCCTTTAGACAGTCTCTCACTTTTCTCAAACAGGACAGAAAGGGTCCATTACCAGCTGAATTGCAAATGTGCAAAGGATACAATAGCAGTAAATGCATAAAAGCCTTAAAGTGATAGAGAGTTGAAAAAGGAGTATAGAAGGGGAATGTGTGAACATAGTCGCTGCATATCTGTTCACTGAAGCTTCACTGGGACATCGTGTCTCGTTGAAGGCTTTTGTCTTGAACAAAGCTTTTATCTGTGCATAAATAGCAAAGCACCTCACAAAATGGAGGTAAATATATGGCTGTGAAGGACACAAATAATCACTGAGTGAATTAACTCACAGCTGACAGCTTTGTGTTAATGCATCTGCCTGCTTCTAACCGATAATGACTGTAAAACCCCTTAATAATGTCGTTGCACTGTAAAACCCTTCTCTTACTAACGACCTTGTTAGAAATCCCCACTGCTGCTGCGCTGGCCAGTTATCAGGCCAAGAGCACTGAGACGAAACATTTGTGATATTACAGCTTTGACAGCCTCCAAATAATTGAGCACAAAGGAACTGTTGATGTCCAAACTAGTGAGGCATTAAAATGACAGCTGTATTTAGGCGTTGTAGTGTTAGTGAGCACAGTGAACACAGTGTCATTAACTGCATCTAATTTCACTGTTAAAAGATCTGAGGCTCTCCAGTGTCCTTTTTGTGAAATTTTATGCCAATTCAGTGTATTTAATTTTATTAAATCTGCCTAAAGCACCAAAAGTATAGTATTTGTTAATTTACTCATGATAAATTAATTAGTCACAACATATCAGGCCTACAAAGTTGTCTGAATCAATTGGAGTGGTTTTAGTAGAGGTATCACAATCGTGGCAAATCCATACGTAAATGTCATTAAAAGCAGTAGGGAAGATTAATTAAATATTTAATCACCTTTGATAGTTGACAGTTCAGTTTACATTAGCTACTTCATGCTTGATTTGGTTGTGTAAATATTTTAAATTATTTACTTATTTTGATGTTCTGTTTGACAGTCGGGGTTGAACTTATGGAAAGGCCAGCTGGAAAGCCTGGCACTAGAGATGCATAGAAAATGTTTCATTATTGGCTCAAAACAATTCTAGTAGTTTTAAATGGGTCCTCAACTTTGTGGATATTAATATTTTCATGTACAGTGCCCTCCACTAATATTGGCATGCTTGGTAAATATGAGCATAGAAGGCTGTGAAAATTTGTCTTTATTGTTTAAGCTGATGAGGTTGGAGAATACATGGCAAGGGATCTAAGACCATTCCTCCATACAGAATCTCTACAGATCCTTTAAATTTCGAGGTCCATGCTGGGGGACTCTCCTCTTCAGTTCACCCCACAGGTTTTCTATAGGTTTAAAGTCAAGTCAGGGGACTGGGATGGCCATGGCAGAACCTTGATTTTGTGATCAGTAAACCATTTTTGTGTTGATTTTGATGTATGTTTTGGATCATTGTCCTGCTGGAAGATCCAACCACGGCCCATTTTAAGCTTTCTGGCAGAGGCAGTCAGGTTTTCATTTAATATGTGTTGATATTTGATAGAGTCCATGATTCCGTGTATCCTAACAAAATGTCCAGGTCCTCTGGCAGAAAACAGCCCCAAAACATTAAAGAGCCACCACCATATTTAACCATGGGCATGAGGTACTTTTCCATATGGCTACCTCTCTGTGTGCACCAAAACCACCTCTGGTGTTCATTGGCAAAAAGCTCTATTTTGGTTTCATCTTACCATAGAACCCGATCCCATTTGAAGTTCCGGTAGTGTCTGGCAAACTGAAGACGCTTGAGTTTGTTTTTGGATGAGAGTAGAGGCTTTTTCTTGAAAAAGCTTTCCAAACAACTTGTGGTGATGTAGGTGACTTCAGATTGTAGTTTTGGAGACTTTCTGACCCCAAGAACTAACTTCTGCAATTCTCCAGCTGTGATCCTTGGAGATTTTTTGGCCACTCAAACCATCCTCTTCACAGTGCACTGAGACAATACAGACACACATCCAATTCCAGGTTGATTCATAACATCTCTAGTTGACTTCTTAATTATTGCCCTGATGGTGGAAATGGGCATTTTCAATGCTTGTGCTATTTTCTTATAGCTACTTCCCATTTTGTGAAGCTCAACAACCTTTTGCCGCACATCACAGCTATATACCTTAGTCTTACCCATTGTTATGAATGGGAATTTGAGAATTTGGCCTATGTGGTACCTCATATTTATACCCTTGTGAAACAGGAAGTCATGGTTGAACAATTTCCTGTTTCTAGTTACCCAGGTGTACTAAAAAAAAGTAAAATATCAATGGGAATATACTTCAAATATATTTTTCTCATATGAGTTCATAAGGATGCCAATAATTGTTGCACACCTATATTTGACAAATATATTTTTTTCTGGATTTACCTGTGTTTTGTTTGCATTTGTTTGATATCCTTGAGAGCAGAGTATTTTTGTGATTTTTTTTTTTTAACAAAAGATCAAAAGGTTAAACAATAAAGACAAATTTTCACAGCCTTCTTTGCTCATAACTGGCACAAGGGTGCCAATATTAGTGGAGGGCACTGTATGCTTTTAATTTTTTGATTTGTCGACATTTGTTTGTGCTTGGTACGCTAGAGTTCAGTGCTGAACTAAACTGATGTGAATGAGATGATTGGCTTCATAGAGGTTAGATATATTTGGGTATAAGGCCATTATTTTGAGAGTTCTTCCCTGAGTGGATTACACTATAATCTGTAATTTAATGTTAATTTGTTTTCACTTACATTCTTGGAATATCTCTAAATATTACTCTGCTCTACTACTCACCATTATAACTGCAAACCACATTATGACTACAGGTCTGACCACTATAACAGTGTAAAACAGATTATGACTACCTGATGACCTTTATTGATAGGACTATAAATACACATAGAAGAAGAAGCCTTTATGTGTCATATACAGCACAGTGAAATTCTTTTTTCAGATACCCCAGCTTGTTAGGAAGTTGGGCTCTGAGATGATGCAGTGCTCCTGGAGTAGAGAGAGTTAAGGGCCTTGCTCAAGAGCCCAACAGTGGCAGCTTGGTGGTGTTGGGGCTTGAACCCCCAACCTTCTGATCAGTAACCCAAAGCTTTAACAAAGATTTCACATGTTTTCTTTCCTAAAACCTATATTTACTCAAATTTATATTTAATTAGGTATGATTAATGATTCAAAACAGCATTGCTGTTACTTAGAAATCCATAGTCAGAGGACTGCTACAGATGTGGTAGGAAAAATATGCTGTCATTAAATATAACAGCATAGTTTGAATGTGTCAGATTGTGTAGTCTGGACTAACTATAGTATAATGGTGATTCCTCTACTGGTGTGCCATTTGTGTCCCACTGATATTATGCTTACTAATATATTAAAATATACATACCGTCATGTGAAAAAATAAGTACACCCCATGGAAAGTGTTGATTTTTTTTGACAAACAATATTTGGACAAGCAAACATTTGATTCTCTTTGAAGCAGTGCCTATTATTAAAGGTTATACACTATCAAATTACACATAAAGTTTACATTTTATAGTAATTTTCACAATTTAAATTTAACAAAAAAAAAAACAACAACAACTGATCAGTCACATGGAAAAAGTAAGTACACCCCTACATTTATCATACCTTAAAACTTGAACATAGGTGTTCAAGTTTGGGTGCCAGTGATCAGAACCTGCTTAGGGAGTGCAGGTGGAACCTGTCTTATTTTTTACCCCTCTCATATCTTGTATGTGGTGTTCCCTTTGCTATTGAGGTGTGTGGTGTCATCATGTCAAGATCTAAAGAGATCTTTAAGGCCTTCAGAAGAAAGGTTGTAGATGCCTATGAGTCTGGCAAGAGTTTAAAAAGATCTCCAAATTATTTGAAATACATCATTCCACTGTAAGGAAAATATTCTACAAGTGGTGCAGATTTCAAACGACTGCCAATTTGTCCAGGGCTGGACAAGTCCCAGCGAATTCAGCCCAAGAGCAGACCGTCTGATCCAAAAAGAAGTCTCCAAGAATCACAAAATTTCATCAAAGGCTCTGCTAGTAAGTCTGGCAACTGTTGGTGTTAAAGTGCATGCTTCTACAATCAGAAAGAGATTGCACAAATTTGACCTGCATGGAAGCGTGCCAGGAAAAAGCCTTTGCTGTCTAAAAATAACATTAGAGCAAGACTACAGTTTGCCAGTGAGCATATAAGCAAAGAGCAGGCCTTTTGGAATAATGTTTTCTGGACAGATGAACCAAAGATAGAGTTGTTTGGCCAAAACACCTCATACTAACTGTGAAGCACAGTGGTGGAAATGTTACAGTTTGGGGTTGCTTCACTGCCTCAGAGACTGGACAGCTTGCATTCATTTATTCAACTAATAATTCTGCATCATATCAAAGATTGTTTGAAGATAATGTGAGGCCATCTGTCCAAAAGTTTAAATTGAATATTAAGTGGACCTTTCAACAGGATAAT
The DNA here is from genome assembly GCF_001660625.3 of Ictalurus punctatus. Lineage (NCBI taxonomy): Eukaryota > Metazoa > Chordata > Actinopteri > Siluriformes > Ictaluridae > Ictalurus > Ictalurus punctatus. The sequence goes on along the minus strand of NC_030434.2, from coordinate 13,741,364 downwards.
GATCCTAAGCACACTAGCAAATCCACCAAGGAATGGCTCAAAAAGATGAAATGGAGATTTATGTAATGGCCCAGTCAAAGCCCAGATTTTAATCCCATTTAAATGTTGTGGGGGATTTTAAATGGGCAGTACATGCAAGAAAACCCTCAAACATCTTGCAACTGAAAGAATATTGCATTGAGTAATGTTCAAAACTTCCAGCAAGCCGATGTCAGGGACTGGTGATCAATTATGCAGAACGCCTACAAGAAGTTATTTCTGCTAAAGGGGGTAATACTAGCTTCTGAGGCCAAGGGTGTACTTACTTTTTCCACAGATCACATCTATTGATATTTATGTTGAATAAATGATTGGGAGTCAATTTTCCTTGTGGTTTTGTTAAAAGTATATCAACTTCATTAATAGGCACTGTTTCAAAGATGATCAAATGTTTGCTTGTCCAAATATGTCAAAAAAGGCATTATGTACTTATTTTTTCACATGACTGTATATTTTTGGCCTGTCCTAGCCCTCTATAACGTATATAATAACAAACATAATCATTAAAATACGTCAAAAATAATTTTATTAAATTTTTTTTTTCTATTAATGTGTGAATCCATTTAAGAGCTCATTCTTGAAACATCAGTCTCAATTAGCCATTCATTATAATTATGAAAAATGTACATTTTACTCGCCTCCGAATGACCCAACCCTGTTACCTACTGGAGGACTTCAACACCACTCTTCACCACAGAAGCCTATCAGTTGGTATTCACATTGTTAGTTCACAGATCTTTCTCTGAACTCTCTAGACTAACAGAGCTGGAAGAACATTACTCACAAGCCTTGTTTGAGGCTTTTGGAGGCCTTCTGTCACTAATACTGTCATACCATACCATGTACTCCTGTTCTCTGTGCCCCTTCACCTGGAGCAGTGAACTCAGTCACACACACACCAAAGACCTCTCCATCATAGCAAGCAGTCCCCACAGGGAACATGAATTATAAAGCACACACATTTTCTCATTTCTCACTGTCCACAAAGCAATGCTCCATGTGTCTCGCAAATTACATTCAGATGCCTCAGGTACCAAGCAAAGTCTCAATGCGGACCACCTATGGGTACTAAACCATACATTGTGGGTACTAAACATGGTTCTGCATGATCATCAGTGCCACTGTGGGGTGTAGCTCTTCACACAAAACCCATCCGACACACAGTGGATATTCACATTAGCCGTTTACATCTAAAGTATATTGTAGTCGCACTTCAATGCTATAATTAAATATTATTTTTGAGGTATTTATGCTTGAGTGTTACTGAAGTTGAATACTTGTACCCTTACTTAATCACATTTCCAAGAAAAAGAAAATCCTTTTTCCTTCATACCTTTTCATTTAGACATTCAAAGTACTTTCTTCTTCTCTAATCCAGCCAAAGACTTTCATGCTACCTATCAATAGAATGAAGCTCTTGCACCTTTTATTTACCTTTCAGTTTAAAGCACTGAATTACATTCATCAATGTAGAAAAAAACCCATTATGAATCGTGAGAATTTTCCACCTCCAGTGACCTTTTCATGCTAACAGTGTACTTCATGCTTTAGCTTTCTGATGGATAAGGCACTGCAGTGTCGAACTTGATGATGAGCTCCCCTGGTGCTGCCTCAATAATATGTTGGAATCTGCTGAAGTAAGCAAAAACTTGTATAAAATGAGTTTCTTTTGCCTCCATAGAACGAATGAGCTCAATCTAATTAAAAAAAAGCATGTTGAGGTAAGTTTAGCTAATTTGATAATATTAACCAGCTATATATAACAGCCTGTTTTCTTTACTAATGCCAGGTTAGACTAGAATTGATTCCAAATTTTAGTTAATATTTAGTAAATATTGTTTATTTAGAGTATATTTCACTTCTAATTATTTCGTTAGCAAACTCTGTAGCATTAGTCATGCATATGATGAATTTACAGAGATTGAATAATGTTTACAGGCAAAATGGTATAGTTTTAGATAATAATAAAAGTTAGTAATTACTGTCATGATGACTGTCACACAATCTTTACTTTTTGACCAATCACTTAGTGATGGTGGCTTGGTGGTTAGCATGTTTGCCTTGCACCGCCGGGGCTGGAGATTCGAATCTCGCCTGCACTCCATGTGCATACCCAGAGGAAACCCCATACTTCAGGGGTTTCCTCTGGGTACTCTGGTTTCCTCCCCAGTCCAAGGACATGTGCCGTGGGTGATTGGCATTTCCAAATTGTCCATAATGTGTGAATATGTCCCGAGTTCCCTGAGATAGGCTCCAGCCTCCCCATGATCCTGTGTAGGATAAGCACTATGGAAAACAGATGGATGGATGGACTTTTTGACTTTCACTTGAATACATTTTTGGCTGGATAGTTTTTAACCAAGTAAGATTTTGACACGTCAATACTCTCTATAATTCTATAATTTCCCTTTCCACCCCTGCTGTTATCAGTTTTGCAACATATACAAAAATCTACAGTTTGGTTCTATTGTTATTGAACTCCAGTGATAATCGTATAGTAATACGTTTTGCTTCTATATGACGCTACACTGTCAGAGCCTGCAGAAGAGCTGTAGAGACAACTTCCTTATTGTCCGATTTTACTTCTGCCAAAATTAACATGCTAACAACACAAGAAGTACATGAGATCATCTTGGTCCTATTATCCATGATTTCTCCTGGAGAAAGTTAATTTAATGAGCATTATCAGCAGTTAATGGGAATTATAATGAGTCAGATGAAGAAGATTATCTCTGCATAATTAGCAGTATCTGTCAGCCTCAATTAAAAATGATGAGAATTAGGAGGCAGCTCAGGGTCTTACAGCTGAGGCAGGCGGCATTTGGCTCTGCAGCTTTATGTTATATTGAAAATGGATTGTGGAGTCATGAAGTGCTTGAGAATAGGTTGAGCACAACTGTGTGTAAGGATGCGGCATATGTAGAGGAATGTTAGAGACATGTAAGAGAGAGAGAATGAGTGAGAGAGAGAGAGAGAGAGAGAGAGAGAGAGAGAGAGAGAGAGAGAGAGAGAGAGAGTGCTCTGGTCCGATGTGGCATCCAAAAGGTATCTACATAGAATAATAACTTTAAAATTCTTATCCCACCTTACCATTCTGCCTTCTTCGGAGTATTGTGCTTTCATTGCATTTCCCGTACCCAATTCTGCATATTGAATGCTTTGTTTTTTGTTTGTTATTGAACAGTAGTATTAAATGAGTTACATATACTATTCATTTGTATCTTATGTATATGTTGCTATGCAGAATTATCAAGCAAGTTACTGAAATCTCTTCAGTTACCATTGTGTAAGCCTTACAATTTCACAAGTTTAGATTTAGTGCATTAAACTAGTAGACACTGCTGTTATTTATAATTCATGGCTATGTTGTGGTTGCCCAAGAGGGTTTCTGCCACTGCTCAGTAAACGTGCTTAAGCCTTAAGCCTTTCTTTGCTTTAGGTTATTGATCAGCTCAATTCATATTTACAAACGAATATGTGATTTTTCCTACTCCACTTCTCCTTGACATGCTTGAGGACAGACTTGCAGTAATCCTGAGAGCATAATTGTCTCGAGAATGGAAATCATTCAATAGGAATGATGTAGTAGCATGACACTGAAAACATCTGAGTTTCTGCTGGTGCATTTGTAATATTTGGTGACTCTTGTTTGAATATTTAATTTCAGGGCCTTTTATATAGACTTTTCTAAATAGCGAAGTTCAGTGAACTTAAATAGTAGATAAAAAATGCATCGATGAGACATGCCTATATAATAGTGGTATTCAGTAATATTATATAATCTATGTTTACATACAGCCTTTTGATTATCTTTTAATAATCTGACTGATTATTAATAGTGCAATAGGAATGAAAAACATCAATGTATACAGAAAGTAACCTGACTGAAGCCAATCTGAATGAAATTCTTATCCTATTAATAATCTGTTAAATAGAAGAATAATAGTCATGTCAACCTACTTTCACTATCAGAATATGCACATATGTTGTTAGCATATGCATTTGGGTTACAATGTACTCTTTGTTCAATAAAGGAAAACAGTTCATGTTACAAATTGTAAACTATTTATTCAGGTTGGATGGGCATCAATCTAATATTTTTAAGTAAATTGACCTCAGTAAACTTGGCTCAACATTTAATAAATAACCAGAGATCCTGAATTAATTTATTTGGATTGGCAAAATATAAACTGTTGCTATACACTGAATACATTTCGGTTTGAGATCAAAAGACAGTCCTTCCAGGATTCTGCGATTCTGCAGAATTTAAGGAAAAATCAAGGAAAATCGACAATATTTGGATGAGGTTGCAATTTTTCAAAATGATTTTCTGCAGATTTGGGCCAGGATGTGTCACATGACATCATCACAATGTGCCATGTGACGTCATCATGACACTCATTCAGCCAAAGATTTATGTGTGTGCATTTGATTTATGTGACTCAGTCATAAGTACAGCTGAAAAGTCTCTTTCACTAACAAACATCCCTGCAAAAGACCATGCAAACAATTTTGTGCAATTACGATTTCACCAATTCAAGTAGTTTTCTGCACAATTGCAAATTTTGAAAAAAGCTGCAGCAAAAGCATGCATTTTTGGCCGCAATACTCACAAAAAACTCTGCAATATCCTGTATGGACAGAAAAGATGAATATGAGATGATAGATCATAATTTCAGCCTTCATTTCCTGATATTTACATCTACATGTGTTAAACAACTTAGAATGTTTAGTGGTAGACCACCCAATTTTTAGGTGAACAAACTTATAGGGACATATAGTCCTAAAGTAAATTAAAGTTAAAAATATATATATATTTGGTTGCATTATGCCTTGCATGCAATAACTGCATCAAGCCAGCAACCCACTGACATCACCAAACTGTTACGCTCTTCTTTTGTGATGCTTTTCCAGGCTTTTATTGCAGTTTCTTTCAGTTGCTTATTTCGGAGGGTTTCTCCCTTCAGTCTCCTCTTCAGGAGGTGAAAAGCTGCTCAGTTGGGTTCAGGTCTGGTGATTGACTTGACCAGTCTAAAACCTTTCACTTTGCTCCCCGATGAAGTCCTTTGTTAGGTTGTCAGTGTGTTTTGTGTCATTATCTTGTTGCATGATAAAGTTCCTCCCAATTGGATTGGTTGCATTTCTCTGTAAATTGGTAGACAGAATGTTTCTATAGACTACCAAATTCATTCTGCTGCTACCATCATCATAAAGATTAGTGAGCCTGTTTCAGAAGCAGCCATGCAAGCCCAAGCCATGGCACTACCTCCACCATGCTTGACCAATGAGCTTGTATATTTTGAATCATGAGAAGATCCATTCTTTCTCCACACTTTGGTAGAGGTTAATCTTGGTTCCAGAACTTTTGTGACTCATCTCTGTATTTCTTTGTGAATTCCACTTCTTACTACTGATCAGTGGTTTGTATCTTATGGTATGGATGCTATATTTCTGCTCTCAAAGTCTTCTTCGAATGGTGGATTGTGATCCTTTCATCCCTGCCCTGTGAAGGTTGTTGGTTATGACACTGTCTGCTATTTTAGGGTTTTTCTTCACAGCTCTCACAACGTTTCTGTCATCAACTGCTGTTATTTTCCTGATCAACCTGTTCCATATCTGGTTGTTAGTTCAGTGGTTTCTGCATCAAAATGGCTTGCTTTTCTCTCATAGACAGCTGTCTGGTTTTCATGATGGTTTATCCTTGATGATATGATTCATCCTCAGACATCTCTCATCATTCTTGAGCAAGCTGCAAGTTGCAGTTTGTATCAAAGTGTGAACCCACAGTCATAAACAAAGTGTATGTAGAGTAAGAAAAGAGTGTCCAGAGTGTGAATATACTCTCAGATAGTGTTACATGAAGCCTCTTTCTTTGTGTGATGACTGGATGATCAGTTGCTCAAACCTTGATCAGAGGTGTGTGAAGTCAGATTTTCAGTATTAAACAAAGACCATAAGTTGTGACCTCTTCAGTTGATCGTATTCTGCCTTTCTAACCCTGCACACAATACTACAATGTGAACAAATCCCATTTCTGTTGCATGTGCAATTACATCTGCAATTCTTTTTGACTTATTTTACAACAACAGTCTTGTAGTCTTTTGTAGTCTCTGAGTTTGTCTGCTAGTCACGAGGTGCAAAAAAGGCAGCCTTTTTGAGAATCGATATTACTTGCAAGGTTGGCCTAGTACAAAGCCTTTTCTCTCTCTCTATGTGTGTGTGTGTGTTTATGTGTGTGTGTGTGTGTGTGTGTGTGTGTGTGTGTGTGTGTGTGTGTGTGTGTGTGTGTGTGTGTGTGTGTGTGTGTTTGTGTTTTCTAGAAAGGATATCTGGATTACCAAGGCCTGAACCTGAAATGTAAAAGGACAGAGCAGTCAATATTCACTGATTAATGATAATGGCATGCAAGCCAGGGGGATAATCTTTTAAAGCTCTTTTTATCTTAAGACCAATTGACTCCAATGGTTGAGGACAGAAATCACAAAATCCCAAAGTAAATCCTGAGAGTGTGAGAATTGTCTGTGCCTTGATATTTAACCCTTAAATATGTCAGTGTTTCTCAAGTGTGACTCTGGATATCCTGGGATAGTGACCCTGTCCAGGATAAAGAGGTTACTAAAGATGAATGAATGAAGGAATGTTTGATTGAGCTTATAAATGCTTATTTAACTAGTTGTTTTTGATGTATTTTCCCTCTGTTTTCAGAAATATATTTAGTTTGTTAGGCTAATTTAGATGTTATTGAATTGCTTATTTGCAGCTCAACATTCTGTGGTTATAAACGAACCCCTGAGATTTTCTATCAAACCCACACATACCCTGGAAAGAGTTTGTTCTTTTGGGCATTGTATCTCTGATCATCAGATCCTCATTGACTATGATGAAAAGGAAATCATAGGTTTTTCTCAGTCTTGCAGATCTATGACTATGTCTTTGGAGTTGACGTGACCATGGTTAATTTATGCATAGTCATAGATGTAAATATTCTCCTCTGCAGACATTTTTGAGTGTGAAACAACATTGGGTATGGACTGAAAATTGTAGGAAGGAGCCCTTGTGGGCAAATCTTTCCCTAGCCACTGTATGGGGGTTCGTGGCCTTGGCCCATGCTCCTGGGCATCTGGTGTCAGCAATGGGATAAGGGTCTCTCTCCATAATCCCTGTGCCTCATAGCCAGACTGTGGGATTGGGGCACAGCAGGCTGGATCAGCAGGGCTTGAAGGTAGAGCTGCAGTGCTGTTGCTCATGTGAGTATTGTTTGGTGATCTACAATGTCAACAAAGATGGGAGAGGGTGTGCAGAGATCAATGGCAACTTTGCCCAGTCCTGATAAGCTGGGAAGAGTCACTCCTGTCTTTTCAGTTCCACTGGATTGTCTTTTAGGAAGGAGGGCTTGAGATCAAAACAAAACAAAATACTCAGATTTGTAATTGCTATTACATGAATAAGCAAATGCAGTTCTGATTAAACAGAATTAGATTTTACAGCATTTGGCAGGCATCCTTATATATATATATATATATATATAATTTATACAACTGTGCAGTTGAGGGTTAAGGGCCCAGCAGTGGCAGCTTGGCAGTGATGGGATTTGAACTCATTACCTTCCAATCAGAAGTCCAACAGCTTAACCACTGAGCTACCACTTCCAAATTTAAATGTCAGTGCTGTCTCCAGGCAGCACATGTATGATTAGCAGGATTATTATGAAGCATTTAACCGTTCAATGATAACTGACCTTTTAATGATTGTGTGTTTGCTGTCATTTAAGCACCATGCAATTATGTCTCCATGTATTATAGATTCCATTCATCTGGGCTGTGTCCCTGCAACAGCCTGAAATATTAAATATAGGTCTACAAAAGTATATTCAAATGAGAATATATACTTTTGTAGACCTATATTTAATATTTCAGGCTGTTGCAGGGACACAGCCCAGATGAATGGAATCTATAATACATGGAGACATTGGAAGTGCCTTTATTGACAGGCTTAACATAGATTTTATTCACTTTAACAAATTTATAATAAAAATATTTCTCATGACCACAACAGAAGTAAATCAATTTAACTCATGTGATGTGAAATCCTTCGATACAATTTTCTGTCATGATTTAGCCACTGTACACATACATTATGTGTAAAAAAATATAATTGAAATTGTGAGATTTAAATTTTATTATCCTTGTTGTAAATAGGTAATGAAAATCCATGGAAGGACCTTTGCTAAATGTGCCCCAGGCCTCCTCACCTGAAATCAGTGTCCAGCCTCACTAATGCTCTTGTGGCAGCATGGGCAAATCCCTACAGTCATGCTCCAAAATCTAGTGGAAAGCCTTCCCAGCAGAGTGGAGGTTATTATAACAGCAAAGAGGAGGTTGAAATCTGGAATGGAATATTCAAAAATCACATATAGTCCCCTCTGAAATATTGGAGATGATAGATCAGAATTTCAGCTTTCATGTCCTGATATTTATCCAGGCTTGGGGATTAACGGAATACATGTAACGGCGTTACGTAATCAAGATACAAAAAAACTGGTAACTGTGATCCGTTACAAAACAAAGATTAGATTACAGATAAATTTTGAAAAAAAAAAATGGGAATACTATCAGGATTACAATTTCTTTCATTTAAAACCCAAATATATTAATCTTTTGACACAACAATGTATAGACAGCTGCTTGATTATAGTTCTGGTTTTCTCTTGCCAGTCATGACTCACAACAACCTCCTGGTGCGTGTGCAAATAAATTTTGTGCAAAGTTAGTTTGGTATAAATTAACACATTGTTCTCTGAAATGCTTTTGTTAGTATGACCATACGTCCTCTTTTTCCAGGACATGTCCTCTTTTTCAGACCTTAAAAAACATCTAAATTTGAGAAAATATCTGGCTTTAGTTTCATTAAGATATGCTCATGGTTTAATACTGCAACATGTGTGCGCATATTTGCATTGCGTTAACCCCTCTCTGTAATTCCTGCCTTCCTGCACACCAATTGGTCGATTATAAAAGGCTTGCAGCAACTATTGGCCACATTCTGCCTCTCAACCATTAGCCTCCTCTCAGCGAACACGTGAAGTTGAAGCGCTGTTGTGTACGGCGTCAAACAGTTGCTTGACAAAAGCAGCAAATGACAGCTGTCCTGAGTCAAAACAATGCCCATGGCCATATAAGGTCATTTTTAACTTTGTATTAAATGGCCATTAAAATGTGCAAATGATGGTAGAAGGTACACTTATGGCATCTGATATTTTATTTTATTCCATGGACATTCAAGTCTTAAAGTCTGAATTTATTGTAACACTTGTGAATGCTATTAATGTTACCTGCATCAGGAACAGTGATATTTTATTTATTTATTTATTTTATTAAAACAAATCCAAACATAGTTTTAAGCTCTAAAATAAGCTCCAAATAAAAGTATTTTAGATCATATTGTTTTCTCTTGACTTTATTTACATATGTGGCCTTGAAGTAATCAGATTACATTACTTTCATATTGTATTTAATACAATAATTCCGGACATTCTCGTCACCAAATTGGTCACCCTTGGCCTCCCCCACCTCACGTGTGCCTGGATAAAGGACTTTCTCACCAACCGGTCCCAGACAGTGAGACTCGGACCCCACCTCTCCTCCACTCGCACGTTGAGCACAGGTTCTCCACAGGGCTGTGTGTTGAGCCCCCTCCTGTACTGTCTCTACACATATGACTGTAGACCAGTCTACAACAATAATCTTATCATCAAGTTTGCTGACGACACCACAGTGGTCGGACTTATCGCAAAAGGAGAGGAGGCAGCCTACAGAGAGGAAGTCCTAAACTTGGCAGCCTGGTGTTCAAAGAACAATCTGACTCTAAACACCAAGAAAACCAAGGAACTTATTGTAGACTTCAGAAAACACAACATGGAGCTGGCTCCCCTCTTCATTAATGATGAGTGTGTGGAGAAGGTCCACACCGTCCGGTTTCTTGGCGTCCTTATCTCTGCAAACATCTCCTGGACGGACAACATCACAGCGGTTATCAAGAAGGCTCAAACGCGGCTACACTTCCTGAGGGTTCTCAGGAAGTACAATCTGGACTCCAATCTGCTGCTGATCTTCTACCGCTCGTCCGTCGAGAGCCTGCTGACATAATGTATCACGGTGTGGTACGGTAGCTGCACCGCAGCAGACAGGGAGAGGCTTCAGAGGGTAGTAAGAGCAGCACAGAAGATCACTGGCTGCCCTCTCCCCTCCCTGATGGATATTTACACTTCCCGTTGCCTCAGCAGAGGAAAAACCATCATTAAGGACAGTTCTCACCCTGGCTTTGATCTGTTCAATCTGTTGCCCTCAGGGAGACGTTACAGGTGCATCAAAACAAGGACTAGTAGATTTAGGAATAGTTTCTTCCCGAAAGCTATTACCATGATAAACAAACACATGTACTGAGTCCACAGCATATGTATATAGTGTCTCAAAACTGTGCATTTCATAGTACCTCCCCCATCCACCCCAATATCTATCTTGCATATCTATCTTGCATATCTTGTATATCTTGTTTATTTATTTTGTTTATTTATCTGTGTATTATCTGTTTATTCTTCTTGTGTATTGAATGTACATGTTTGCACGGAGCAAAAAGGAGTGGCTCTTAATTTCATTGTACATATGTATAGTGACAATAAAAAGGCATTCATTCATTCATTCATTCATTCATGTGTGTGTGTGTGTGTGTGTGTGTGTGTGTGTATATATATATATATATATATATATATATATATATATATATATATATATATATATATATATATATATATATATATATATATATATATAATATGTGTATGTGTGTGTGTGTTTGTGTGTGTGTGTGTGTGTGTGTGTTTATATTAGATTCAAATCACAAGCATAATCAATTGCAGTGTGAAATAGGTGCAGAACCTAGTAAGTCTAGTAACCATTGTGTCTACTGCCTTTTCAACTTGACACATATTAAGGTAATTGAAAAACAGCCACGGAGAATGTAATAAGAAGTAATTTAGACAAGTGCTTCTACTCCGTAGTCCACCCTTTGTGGCTCACTGTGACTGGCATATTAGTGGCTCTTAAGTAAGATCTAACTGAGAAAATTGCTACTTAACCCTTGTGCGTCAATTAAAAAAGTTACACATAGATCCATAGAGTACAAAAATTTCCATGTCCAAAAACTGCCATAAAAAGATTACATATTAATATTTTTCCACTTCCACTGACATCGATTTTTTTTTTTTTACCAGCATCAGTTCTAATCATAATTACCCAACATTCATTCATTTTCAGAATTGTAACCCTTTAAACACAGTTTCTTTACATAATGCAAAAATCTTCAAAGCTCAGTAACCTTTCTGACTCATATACATTGGATTGGATTTGTGATTTCTAGTACAATATCATTTCTTTCTTGCAAACTGTTCCCATACACATACAATTTTCAATACACACAAACAAACCACAACTCTGATATCCATACAAACCACAACTCTGATATCCATACAAACACACCCACACAATTATAGCTGCATCATTTATTCAGTTGGTCTGCAGTGCTCATAATTATAATACAGCAGAATCAGAAAAATGGAAAAGCATGTATTTTCCCTATAGGCTAAACCTGAGAAAATACCACACATTTCAGAAATATTTTTAAAAAATCAATGTTTTGAAACCTTGCCAACAAAATAAAAGCCTATTAACACAGAATGCTTGATTTTATGCTTAAAGATCACAGGGATTAAATATTGCAGTTTGAATGGGTTTCACTGGGGACAATTTTGTCTTTAAGGTCCTGATTGTAACCATTTTGTGTACCTAGTTTAAAATAGATATGAAAGCAAATGAGGGTGAAATATAAAAATTGAAATAAAAATACACACCTTTTGCAAAATTTATGATGTTTGCATTAACACAGACAAAATGATTTTTTTTTTTAAATGAAAAAGACAAAAATGTTCATAAGGATGCACAAGAGTTAATGATGACAATGAAGTTTTGTGAGGACATGATTTTCACACAGTGGAAAACTTTCCTCCCTCCTAAGTGCCAAACTGTTTTTGTCAAACACTGGAAGTGCTGAAGTTCCCATTGATATCACAGTGGTGGCCATTTGACACCTCCAGCCTGTGTCTTGAGAAGCTAACTCGTCTGGCCAGTGTGAGATGTGAAATAGCGAGACAAGGCTGTGCCATTGAAAGCGTGACTTGTCACACACACTCCACTGTGCCAGGCTTGAGTGGCAGCTGATGGCCTCTATGAGCTGCCAGGATGTGGGGATGGGGAGTAATCTCCTAGCCTCAGCCTTCGTCGTATCCCCAAAGCCACTGTGACAAGACAAGGAGCTGTCTCTGTACCAAGCATCTCTCTCCATGGCCTGGGATGATACACATTTATGTCTGAACTGCTATGACTGATCTGTCAGAGTGAAATCAAAATGATTTTTGGCATACAATATGTATCCTCCATAACACTTGTGCTGGTGCACTCAATCCCATCTTGCATTGTAAGGAAAGAGCAAAGTCATGTCCATAAGTGGTTTATGGCTAATCATCACAAAGTAATGTGCATCCATCACTCATATTTTGACCCTTTAAGTACTTGCAAGCTGTCAGCACTTGATTCCATATAGTTTTTGTTTGAAGACAATTCCACTACAGGAGCTATAATAATGATGGTTATTAATAAGTGAACTGAGTGTAGGGCTGATCCAGGGTTGCCACCTTTTCAACATGCCACATCTGGATATCCCTACGTCCCAACACACATTTAAGGTCAACATTCATTAGACCAGAGGTTCTCAACCGTTTGCAACTAAAGCCCCCCCAAGCCTCTCCTTTCATGTGGCACCCCCCCCCCTCATTCCCGCAATTGGAGGAGACCAGGTATAATGATTATCTATTCTATATAAAATCAATCTATATATAACCTAATCTATAATCTGTTTTGATAGATAGATATACTTTTTTGCTTTTGTATTTTTGTACTTTTTTAAATGACTTTTAATAACCTTCATGATTTTTTAAAATAACAATTATGAATTTTATAAAACTATATAACGGACAGGTATGGAACATGAATGATCAAAAATGTTTCTGAACACTATAACTACTTTGAACAAGAGAACTAGGCTGTAATAACGTGGACTATTTTACATGTAAAACATGTTGCATTCCATTCGTCTTGCATTCTAAAAACATTCGCATACGAATGATGTAAATTGGGATGAAGGGCGCCTCTCGTTAGCCATGACATTGTTAAATCAATCACTGGGACACCTGTGCTTGCTTCTTTTTATATTCATGTCTCAGCTGCCGTGCGATCACCGGGATATGCTGAACTGGCTCTCAGCCACTCATTGAACAGAGCAGACGCAGAGAGAGGTGTGAGTGTAGTGGGAAAGCAAGACCTCGCGCTTGCAGGACAGTACTGGCGACATTTGGAAAGTTGCTAAGGTTTGTCCAAAAAGTCACTAGATTTGTCACTAGGTGCGTTTTTCTTTTCAAAAAAAAAAAAAAAAAAAGTTGCTAAAGGGGTCTGAAAAGTCACTAAGTTGGCAACACTGGTCTGCACTGACAGCTAGATAAAGTGCAGGCTGAGCTCCGCCTCTCCCCAGCAAAAAGAAAATACTGAGGTAGAGGGAATGTGGGGTTTTTCATTTATGTACATTGTATTTGAAATGCAATAAAATACACCCTGTGTCCTGTCTGCACAAAAAACAATTTCGAGCCCCCCCCCCCCCCCCCCCCCCCCCCTCCCGTTGAGAACCACTGCATTAGACTCACCACTAATGTTTCTTCCAGTCGTACTTTTTTAGATTTACCCTTATCAGCAGTGATATCTTCTACAAAACAAGCATATAGAATTCAGCGCATAACATTCTGAAATTAAATTTGACTTGACAAGACTCTGTGACATTTTATTTATATTTTTTTGCTTCTTTTTAGGGATTTCCTTTTCTTGTTTTTTTCTTCTTCATTTTAGACCAGTATTTAGCATTAAAGTAAAATTTGTAATGGTCCTGTTAAATTAAATCCTTTGTTTATTGTAACGTTAGTGCTGGATTTGGCAATGGTATGGCGTCCGTGGACTACATTACCCATCAGCCCTATCAGACGATTAATGATGATGAGTCTTTATTTATCACATATACATATGCACAGTGAAATTATTTTCTTCGCATATTCCAGCATGCCAGGAAGTTGGAGTCAGAGTGCAGGGTCGGCCATCATACAGCACCCCTGGAGCAGAGAGGGTTAAGGGCCTTGCTCAAGTGCCCAACAGCAATATGTTAAAAAATCACAAGATATTACAAATCACATGACCCTGTCACATGCCCTCCTGATTGCACTCACTTGTTTTGTGTTTCCCCTTGATTACTGTCCCTATTTAAGTTCTTAATTTTACTTGGTTAGTTGCTAAACACTTGTGCATTACTTATGTGCCATGTTTCCCAAGCTTTTGTTTTGTAACAGTAAAAAATAAGACCAGATAAGCAACTAACATGGCTAAAGTGTGAAAAACGTTACCTTATAATGGTAAGCCACATAATTTGTGGCTATAAATATGGCTATTTGGAGTGGTTATGTTGTGTTTATCTGTGGTGCTACTTTTGACTACTGCCATGATAGCATGAAGTCATATTATTTAATCCAACTCAAGCCTGTTACCACAGAATTTTTTTCACCAATACCTCCTGTTCCTGCAGTGTTTATACCTATCCACAATATTTTCAACCAAACATAGTTGGTTCTATTTCTAATAATAAACAAATTAGTAATTAAAACCAGCATAACCCCATCACCTGGATAAAGCTGTTACTGAAGAGTCTGTCCCATGTTAATGAACATGGCCATTCTTTCTCCTGAAACCGTCATACCTCCAATGCACACCTCCTCTCTGAACAGATGAGATGCATGTTTTGAACTTGAATCAGGGGGAATAAATGTGTATTTTTCTGTCCATTTTTCTTTAAGCAGATTCAAGTTTCAAGTACAGGGTATAAGATACAATGACATTTTTACTTGCATGTTCTCCAGCAAACAGCACCACAACAATAGACACAAACGTGCTGTACATTATCTACATAATTTCACAGTTCAAGACAATTGCACTTTATTCCATGAGTGGTGAGTGCCACAGTATTAAGATAATTGCACAGTTCCAGATTTATGTTTGGGTGTTGGATGACAGTAATGGGTTGAGTCGTTTAAAGCAGCAAGTGTGTACAGAATCACAGCGGAGTGTAAGACCTCAAAGTGCTCAGTGAAAAAATGCTATATAATGCTGGAAAATGGTATGAGTGAGAAGTTATATTCAGTATACAGTACATATATATGTATACTGTATGTAGTATAAGATATAGTATGACAGATGATCTGCTATAGAAGCCATGCTGGTTTGTTTTGAAAACTGAAGTTGAACTATGGCTAGATATTTTCCAATTCGTTTTCCCATACATTTATCGGCTCTGCTCTGTTTTTCAATCTCTCGGTTCAATTTTCTGAAATAATACTCTGCATCTGGACCGTGGTATGCAATTTGATGACCCCCGTTTAGACAGATGCTGTGACTTGTGGCAGCACTCTTAATGATTGGCCGATTATGCTAACACAGTTGGCATCAAATTTGCCAGTGGGAGAAATATGACGTAACAGATGAACTGCCTAACATGATTTTATTGCTTGTTTTTTTCCCCACAATTTGGGAGAACATTGCAAAAACAGGCCAAATGGCAGTTAAAATCTGATACCTTGACATACAGCCTAAATAAATAAAGAGTGTCAACCCTATCTGGATCTGTGATAATCAAATGTGAATCATGATTTCCATCACATCCTTTCAAAGAGATGGCATTTCATTCATATTTTATTAGCTCAGGGTTGCAATTAAAAACTAAACAGTTTGTAAATGGTCAGAGTTATGTACAACAGATGCCAAGGCAATCAAACATCTAACAAAATGCTAATTGGGTGTTATTAATTCCAGACCTGGCTCATGATGTAATTATCCCATTACTTCATTACTGTGGTAGAGAGCCTCTCTCTGTTCATTGTGCGTTGTGAGTTTATATCCCCTGTATTGTAAGCTTATATCACATTGTGAGTTTATATCCCTTAGCTAGTTTATCATCCTTTCTTATGTATTCATGGATGTTCTCTGTGGATTACGATACAGCCTCCATGCTCCAGTTTACTTTTTGATATACCAATGGGAGTAGCACCAACATTGAGGGCTAAAGGTTGCAAAATGTTCATTATTAATATCACACCATAGCTGCAGCATTGTCATGAAACAGGCAGTGGTTCCACAGCTCAGTCGGGGTCCAGAAACTGTGAATATGGGTGCAAAGTTTAATTGAAGCGCACCATCCCTGGGTCTGTCACCTTTTATTAAGGAATTGGGTCCATCTGTCTAGAGCTACTCTGGGACTTCAATGTCCAAATACTACAACCCAGTGTGTGTTGTTCACATGATTTTCTATTAGCATATGAAAAGTGTATAGCTTTTCAACCCCTGTCATGGTTACAAGGCTTTTCTACATTGTGGTCTTTGTGTCCACAAGGTCATGTGAAATGAATCAATACCGGTTATTGGATGCTCACCTCCTCATCCTTGAAGTGAGCATTAAAATCAATGCACACAAATGAAATTAAGCTTCTAAACCTTGTGAAGATAAAGGAAATGGAAATGATAGTCTTGTGATAATTAATGCACTGGAAAAGCTTGTTTTTATCCTGCTATTCTATAGGGCACTTAATATAACAACAATAAAAGAATACCAACTATTGACAGGCTGTTACATAAACTTATTCCACAGTTAATTCTAAAATCTGAAAGGTCAGGGTGTCGATTAATTTTCTATAACAGCAGCTCTAACAATAGTACCAACTGTAATTCAAATGATAGATTTATATAAATGAACTCATTATAATATTTGCTATCATGTTACTATTTCATAGTAACAGCTCTGTCACATGGCTAATAATAAAGTGGATAAAAATATTATTTAAGAAAGATATATTTAAAAGTGATTTAAAGTTTAAAGGGTTTTTAATTTAACATTTATGGAAGCCGTGCCAGTGTCACTACTTTGTAGTGGTCAGTAAGTTTTCCACCATGGGAAACCTTTCACCTGACTTCCACCTGAAATCCTCAGGAAAGAGGACTTTGCTCTTCTTTCTTTTCTCAGTAAAATAGCAAGTGCAATTTTTGACTTCAACAAAATGGGCTGTTTTTGACAAAACAAACAGAAGCTGGTGAGGAAACAACTGTTTATAGCTCGTATAACATAAATGATAATAAGTACTTACTTGTCTTGTGGATATTCCACAACATTCCATCCATCCATCAATTTTCCGTACCGCTTATCCTACATGGGGTTGCGGGGGAGCCTGGAGCCTATCCCAGATAACTCTTTGGACTGGGAGAGGAAACCAGAGTACCCGGAGGAAACCATCGAAGCACAGGAGAAAATCCATGTGCATGCATCCCCCAATCCTGAAGATGCCAGCAAACATGCTAACTGCTAAGTCACTGTGACCCACCCCCACCTACATTCCACAACATTTAAATATAACTGTAAATGGTTTAAAAAAACAACAAAAAAAACATTATGTGATGTTTAGCAATGACTTTAACAGTAATGACCTTATAAACTAAGGAAACTTTATTCACATCCACTTAAAAGTCTACTTAGTGCCTAGTCCCTTTTACCATGTAGAACCTGTCTTCTTAAGCCTGTACAGATGGGTCATACTATTTAATTCATAAGGGAGCACATACTTTGATCTTGTGAAGTGTGTTTAGTATTCAGCTCCAGTCATGCAAAGACCAGTGAGCCTACATAGCGCACAGCCCTAAATGCTGAAAGCTCCAGTACCTTGACTCTCAGTTCAGATGGGATGTTGCTTCGACTTACCAAATGTTACCCACCAGTGCTTTCGGTTAATTCATGAGCCATGGTGTGGAATAGTTTCACATATTTGTTGTTAAATTGATTTCTTTCGACAAGATTTGTAACAAATCTTAATAAAATAAAAATTGCAATTGCTAACAGCATTACTGATTATTTATACTTTATGTTGATATATTGATCTATTTGTATTAAAATATCAGATAATCCTTCAGATAACCCTTTATTATGGTGGCCAAGAACTGCAAAACAAAATAACAAATCTTCTCCTCATACAACGTAGGTTGACTTGAACTGTGGTACAGATGTGTTTGAAACATGTCTTTCTATAGTCTAATAAGCAATAAAATATCAAACAAAAATTGGCCGAACTATTTACATATTGGTGAATTGACAACTGTTTCACATATTTCTTGTGTCCAAAAATCAATTGAACATTAACCCATTGACTTTACAGTATGTTACCATGCGTGATGCATCATATTTCCAAAAACAATGACATTAAATAGAATAATAGTATCTGTTATATTATTTTTAACAGTATTTTTATCATCAGCTAGATGGCACTGTTTGTCTTGGATCGTGCCAAAGTACACTTTTAGTGCCTATAGCTTACAAGATTGAGTTATAAACTGAATTGTATTTACTGACTAATCTATGTTAAATAAGCATTTTTTTGTATTTCATTTCAGTGCCACAAGAAATGTAAGAGAAAATTGTCAAGAGAAATTACTTTTCTATTAAAGAAACTTTACTTTTCACCTGAGTGGTCATTCAAGCTGCTCTACAAGCTGAAATGTGCTTAGCTTTTTGTATATGCTCACTCAGAAATATGTGAGCAGAGGACAGAAATCTACAAAATGAACTTAAAATCTGCCATTGAGCCAAATTCATTGAAATGTTGTATCTGTGGGATACATTTTTCTACCATGTCAATTTTGAAATGGTCTGCAATCTTGAGGAGGAATCAGTCATTGCTGCTTGCAGCTATATTTAGTTTTTGGATTTGTTATTTTGTTGTCTGATTTGTTATTTTGTTTTTGGATTTGTTATTTAGTTTGGCACTTTTCGGCCACCGTACTTTATGTTCCAGTGAAGTGCCCTATATTAAGATTACTGAACACAGTCAAAATATGTCTCGGGTGGGATGGAATCGTAAGTGTATCATAAGTGGTCAGTCGAGACCAGTAGCCATTCAGTCTTATGTCTATAGAGAGGGTGCCAAATCTGCTGAAAGCAAAACATCACTTCCAAAAGAAGGTCCGGCATTATTAGCCTGAGATCAAATGAAGCCGGCAGACAGCATTTCAGGATTTAAACCAGAGAAATATGCTCAGATTGGCAAGTGATGGCTCTTCATGTGTTATCCATGGCAGACTGTATGGCATTTCAGCTTTTGCTCAGCTAAACACATTCTTGTGCTTTTATTCATCTATCAACAAATGAATAGGAGCTCTTCTCTGAAGAGAGGAAAGTAAAAAATAGAAGAAGTAAAACATGAGTTGCGGACACTATTTTAGTTGCTGTGTAACGATGTGCTTACAGCTCTCATACTTACAGAAAGGGTTGACATTAGAGATTTATGAATTGGGGGCTAAGACTCTTTTAGGGGGGTCTGGGCATACTCCCCTCAGTAGTTGTGTTGCATAGTTTTATTGCAATGTTGTGTCAATGATCTGGGAGTATTTCCCTTTAACACGCATGTAAACGTGCTTACAGTATGGAGGTCTGCCGACGGGAGGTCTTCACCGGAAAGACAGTGCCTGTCAACTGTAAAACGTGTGGACAAATAGGTGTGTAGCACGTACAGCAGCCTCCCCCTGGTCCTAGTGCCCACCCAAGGACTGGTTCAAGATGTGATGGAATCGGACTGTTGATGGAAAAAAAAAGAAATCAAAAAGAAAATATATTGGCCGATATATTGATTTGATTCGGGGGTGCTAAAGCCCCCCAAAATAGGCCTAGTGTTGTCTCTGCACACAGCATTTACACACATGCAATTCTCAAACAAGCAGCTCACACACTTGCACACACAGCTCTCACAAACACATAGCTCTCACACAATACTGTACGACTCTCAATCACACACAGCTCACACACACGCACACACACACACACACACACACACACACACACGTGCACACACACACACACACACACACACACACACACACACACACACACACACACACAGAGCGCTCTCTCACATAAATGTCTCACACATATACAACCATGGTGCACAAGACTGTAATGCACTAATATCACTGTTTTTAACAGTTTTATTCATGATGTATGAATCTGTCATATTGTTGCAGAGCGGTATCTCATTAAGCTATGGAGAATATTTCACATTTTGTATAGTCTGTAGACAAGCCCCTTAAAAAAAAAAAATAAAAAAATAAATAAATATAATGATAACGTCCCTGTGCTGGAGTGGTTTCTAAAAAAAATGTCCAATAGATTGGAGTGTCAAGCACATGTGTAACCTTTTTTTTTGTGTGTGTGCTTTCTGACCACTTGGAGCACTCAATGGCTCAATGACTTTAAAATAATTTACTTTTCCTTAGCAATAATCCAGTGGTATGATAACATACTGTACCCATGACAATGCTGTCCAAAGGCTGAAATACATTTACATTTATTCATTTAGCCGACGCTTTTATCCAAAGCGATTTACAAAAGAGGAAATGCAAGGCTGAATATGCACTAATGAACTAAACCTCCGCCAAATCCAAACCTGATACACTATTTCCCACACCAAGTCCATTGTTGTAAATGTAATATTCAGAAGTGTCAAAGTCATACAGGATGTCGTACAGTATTTTTTTAAATGAAGCGGTAATAAAAACACACCATCGCTTTGTTAAGTAAACAGTTTCACTGTCACACACACGTTTATACAGTAATGAGCAGAAATCACTGAGACTGGAAAGAAAGAGGTTGAGTACGAGAGGACACATCATGAGTATCAGACACAATAGCATATCTGGGCTTTTCAAAAGTAAATCGATTTCATGTGTAAACTTTGAACCACAGGTGACTAGGTACTGGAAATGCAATTTTGATATATGTGTCTCTGACCACCTTCAAATGTAGCTCGAGTGAATCTCACAGTGTGTCTCTGAGACTCATATGACCCTGTTTAAACTTTTAGTGCTGACCATGTGTGATTCGATCATTCAAGGCATACAGTATGAGCCTAAGAGGCACAGGCCAGAAGACTCTGTCCATATTATTATAAAATGATCTATTAATCATTAAGTGCATCATGTTGACATGTAATATTTTGCATTAGTGCAATTTGTATAATGTTATCCAGTACCTATTAGACATAGCGTCACACAAAATGATCTCATTTAGCTGTGAGAAATGTTTCCTCACGTACTGTTTTCTCCAGAAATCATATTAGTTTACTTGCACAAGCATGTCTATCGGCTAATCCGTGTAGATTTATTTATTTTGCATATTACAAATCTGTTGCGTTCCATTTTCCTGCCTTGACATTTCGAGATTTAAGTCTAAACAGTGGAGATGAATTTGAATTCTGAGATTAATGAACGAAAAACAAATCTACAGTTAATGAAAGCAAGCTATGTTCCTATGTCACTTTCATTTTGGGTGAAATAGATTTTGAATGCAAGTGCCACGTTCTAAATGTTATTAATTTTATGGTAGGTCTTTGAAAGGCTGTGCCTTGCTTATTCACAAGTACACCCTCACTCGAGTGTTCCTCTTGCTTGCTTGTTTGATAAGGGCTGTGGTAATCATTTTTTGATGAAAGCTATTTTCTCTGTAATCCATCTGTCTGTATGCCAGATCTTTCTCCTTGTTTTGTGGAGTTTGGGTTGATGGGAGGCGGTCGGTGTCTCAGGCGGTGTCTAATTTGCATCAGCTCAGTCATGTAGTCAGGATATTCAACATTCCACACACTGTTGAGTACAAAAAAGTTCTAGTTTATTGGACTACCACTTTCTGTATAACTTCATATTATATTCTTAAAGCAGCATTCTCTACAGTCTGAGATAGTAATAGAATTTCTATAAGGAAAAAGCTTCATATTGATATTGGAATTAGCTTGTGAGTCTGCTCAAGTGGGCACCCCTTTTATTAACCTCTGCTCCCCTCTTTGAGCATAAAGGATCTAAGGATTTCAGAGAGGTGATGGAGACAAATCATGGCAGTGACTTTACACACAGTCTCATAGATACACAGGGACTGAAAAACCTTAGGCTAGCTGTGAATGTGTGATGAGTTTTGCCTAATGTATGTTTTAGATCAAATAGTCGTAGTCAAGAAAAAAATAACCATAAAAGCATCATGGCATTGATTTGAACTTTTGATGGTCTGTAGAAGGTGCAAAAGATAAATCCTCACACTTTCATGTTAGTATTGTATTCATAAATATTTTAATCTAGAGTATAGTGAATATGAAACAAACTTCAAATATCATTTATATGGACACTCATAACTCAAAATCTATGACCTAGCCTCTAATCACAGCTAATTATGGACACATGATCGCAAAACTGGAAGATGATATTATCCAGAAACATGAATGGTAACTTTCCTAGAGTTCAGTGACATTTAAGCTACCAACTTTGAACAGTTTTATTCAGTGGTTTGTTTGGTTTAATTCTCACAAAATATAAGCTAGCTACATAACAAGTATGTTAAGTTGCTAATTACACATGGAATAATTGTTAGTGCGCATGGAAAATATATATATATATATATATATATATATATATATATATATATATATATATATATATATATATATATATATATATATATATAGCACATAGTTAACCTAATTAAATACAGTAGACTTGAACCCTTATATTAGTCTATTGTATTTAACTAGGTTTTTATCTTTACCATTAGCCTATGTCTACTGCTGGCAATCTTCTGGGTGATATATTTGATATATGTATATCAAACCAATACTAACTGGATACAAGACTGTATATTGGATTGTATATTTTATATTTGTTTTTTGAAGAATGGATAAGGATCCAAGGGGGATACGCCGTATTAATGGTTAGCACGTTTGCCTCGCACCTCTGGGGCTGGGGGTTCAAATCTCACCTCTGCCTTGTGTGTGTAGAGCTTGAGTATTCTCCCCCTGCTTTGGGGGCCTTCCTGGGTACTCTGATTTCCTCCCTAGCCCAAAGACATTTGTTGTAGGCTGATTGGCATTCCAAATTGTCTGTAGTGTGTGACAGTGTGCGTGATTGTGCCCTGTGATGGGTTGGCACAACGGTGGGGTGTCCGCCACCTTGGGCCCCGAGTTCCATGGAATAGTCTCCAGGATCCCCTGTGAACCCTGTGTAGGATAAGCAATATAGAAAATGATAGATGGATAATGATCAGTGATATTAACGATAAGATACAGTATTTAAATAGTCAGTCAACACAAAGGACATAGCTGGTGACAAATCCTGTTTATTATCTAGACATCTAGTTTGCTTTTTTGAAAAGACAATAGGTCATATATGCTGTATTATTTTTGACAACATCCAATCTGACAAAGTAGAGGAAAGGACTTCAGTAAAACAGGTAGAGAGAGATTTCAATCACTATGATAAAGAGCAAAGGGGATAGTGGCCAACCCTGGTTCATCCCTCTAAAGATATATATAATATAATATGAAATGTAGAGAATGCAGTGAATTGGTGCTCAGACCAGCATGACCCATGAGATCAGGGTTTATCAAACTTAAACCTGCCTGAAGTGTAAAGGAATAATCTCATTCTGACCAGTCAATGTCTTTCTCTTTATCCAGAGAGATAACAGCTTCAGGAAGAGAAGGGTTGCAGAAGGGTTGATGATATTTAGTAATCATGTAATGTTAGAAAAAGAGTGAAGGCCATTTATAAAACTTCAGTGTGGGAGCATAACCTCAAATTACTTTTATAGTCTTGATGGTTCCCTGTACCTGTTTCTTGGTCTATGGTGATTTTGTTTATACAGCTCTTATCCTCAAGAGGTTTAGATTAGTACTGTTAATATTATGTATTAAAATGCCTCAATAATTTACTTGTGGCTAGAGGTAAGTTTGATTGATCGGTCTCTTATGTGAAAAATGATTTGAGATGCTTTAACTAGCGGGAAAGCAGACAACATCTGCCGCTGCTCTTTGTTCTTATGAGTCCGTGTTTGAAGAATCAGCTCTTCATTCTTTATAAAAAATTAAACTGAATTCAGCTTTTAAACTGAATCATTTAAGTTTTTAATACTTTTATGAGTATTAAAAGTGCAACTGCCTGTAAATTGCCTATTAAGCTCTAAAATAGATTTAAATATATCTAGTTTAACATTTAGCATCGCAAGCAGTATTTCATAGTAGAGGAATACCTTCAGGGGTCAGTTAAATTAAAGATGAAATTATATGAGCTGTAGAATAGTAAACATGGATTATGGATATGAAAAGTAAAGGTGATGATTGTATCTGCACATGGTCAGAGTTTATATAATCGGATATGCCAAACCCTTTGTTCCCTGCTTGCCTTTAATATCCCAGAACACAAATCTAACTGGAATGTTTTTATGTATTCCAAGATTCATATAAAAAAGTAAAGGAAAATGTATGCATTTGATATGCACTGAAGATGAAGAATGAATATATATCCTAGTGGCATGAGCACTAGGAATGAGGTAGGAATGAGAATACCTCTAATGCATCAGAAGACGCACCATGCATGCACACATTCAAATGTTCATTCACAACTAGGGGCAATTTAGTGTAGTCAATTCACCTACTAGCATGTTTTTTGAAGGTGGAAAGAAACTGAAGAACCCAAACAAAACCCACATGTACACATGGAGAACATGCCAAACTCCACATAGACAGCAACATGAGCTCAGGCTTGAACCAGGGAGCTGTGTGTGATAGTGCTCCTATATAAATATAGGTAGTACACAGGTGTCACCTTGAGATCTACTTACTAATTTGCATGCAATATATGCCTATCTTAGCACATTTGCCTCACACCGCCAGGGTTGGGGGTTCGATTCCCGTGGCCCTGTGTGTGCAGAGTTTGCATGTTCTCCCCGTGCTGCAGGGGTTTCCTCCAGGTACTCCGGTTTCCTCCACCAGTCCAAAGACATGCATGGTAGGCTGATTGGCATTCTAAAGTGTCCGTAGAGTATGAATGGGTGTGCGAATGTGTGTGTGATTGTGTGCCCTGTGATGGATTGGCACCCTGTCCAGGGTGTACTCTGCCTTGCGCCCGATGCTCCCTGGGATAGGCTCTAGGTTCCCCGTGACCCTCAAAAGGATAAGCGGTATAGAAGATAGATGGATGGATGGATAGATATGTCTATCTACAGTATCTACAGATGTAACTAAATATGAATACATAACTCACAATGAACAGATAATACAATCTAAACAGATACAAATACAGATACAAATAGTATGCAGCATTGTTTGATGCATTTACATCATCCGTAGTAACTGCTAAACAAAAAAACAACAAACAAACAAATACTTAAATAATAATTTTTTTTTTCATCTTCCGGTTTAGGCCATACCCACTTCAGGTCCGAACAAAGAAGCAGATTTGGAAACTCTAAACAAATATAAATGCAGATAATGGCATTGTGTTACATGCCTGATCTCGATCTATCTGTCTGTCGGTCTGTCTGTCTATTTATCTATTTACATAGGTGTCAGATCTATAATAGTAAATTTTATAACTATAATGATATTTAACATAGTATATGATATTTTTTTCTTATTCCTCTGAACCAAATGCCTACTGGCACAATGTGCCATGATATATGTCAAGGTGGTTAGTTAATGAATCTTCATATGAATAAGTACATTCTGAGTAAAACTTCACATTTCTGACATGTATTCCAAGTAATTCAGCCAAAAAGTTCAGCCATTATTTTTTTATGTGGATGAATTGCTTTGTTCTATTTGAATGCACAATTCCGCATCTGTTGAACAGCAGACAACTTTTCGTTTCACTCAAAGAAAGTATCCTCATAGTATGCTGGGGAAAAAAAGAGAAGAAAATCTCTTCTGTGATATCTGTTCACTTCTAGTCATCGCAAAACTTTTATCAAAAGTTTATTCTCGGCATTATACAAATAAAAATGGAATTGAATGCTGTTATAATGTTACTGCCAATAAATTCAGGACACTTCATCTAAGCAGCCATAATTATCAATTTCAAAATGTAAGGTAGAATATCATTGAATTCCTTCGATCTAGTAGATTATTGTATACCTATACGCTGCATCATCTACGCTGCAAACCACTTAGTCTTGATGAACAACTGTCCCCTCTTGTCACCACTGGGATCCCTAGATCACTTTGGCGCTTAAACAGAATCTCATACACACACTAACCTGCATGAAAAGTCCTGCGGTCTCAGTGTGTGTCCCTGGTCTCACAGTAGAGCTCTGGTCTTGGTGTAAAGCACTGCTGTGCTTGAAGACCCAGGGCTCATTTCACACCTCTGCGTGCTGTGGAGAGTCTAGTTTACTCCGCCTGTCTTGTCATGGCTGTATCCCCATGTTATGGGCTTGTTACGCCTCTCAGATTGGTTTGTGTTGCTAAAGCTCCTCTCTGGAATAGCATTTTCTGCCCATTTCTTCACCTGCTGGGTAACTGTTTGGTAATCCAATTTATACAACAGTGCACACATTTCTGTCATGTTGCATGTATTTGTAGCAATTGGAAAATAAGAGGGAGGATGTTTTAATATTGCTTGCTTATGAAAAGATTTTAAGTAAATGCTAAAAATTGAAAGAGTAAAACTAAAAATGTCAGCTATGATATGCTAAACTGATTGTTTCTTCAAACTCAATACACCAGTTAATCACGGCAGTGTTTTAAAACTACTTTCTAGAAAGAATATAGTATTGTTTTCTGAGTTCTGTTAAGTTCAAAGGGTTAGTTAAGGGTTAGTAACAAAGGGTTAATTATATGACTGTACATGCTCATTTCATGATAAACATGAGTTTACGGTTTATGTCCGCAGTGAATTTAATAATTGTTATCCTATGGAATGTCACTGCCATTAAATTGTCCAATATGATGAGCCATGCTCCGCTTGTGAATGAAAACTAGATAAAAGCTCATCATGCAATTTCACAAAATAATGATCCTCTGCCTGGTAGTGAAAGGAATGGAAATCCTTTATGTGTGAATTGATGAAACTGAGAATAACAGTATGGTAATTGCTTCTGGATAATAGCAATGTTCAATTATGTGTGATAAACCTCTTCAAGCAGTGTTAACCTCAGACACCTTAACTAGCAAATAATCAGAGAAAATATATACCAAGATTTTTACCCCTGTTAATATTAGAGAGACACAGGTGCTCTAAGTACAAGGTCGGTCTAATAAAATGACCATATTATTCCAGCACAAACTCAGCCTCTTAATAATTGATGATCATTAGTGGAGGGACAATAGTGGGGGATATATAAGGAGCTCATCTTTATTCATCTAAATGGAGGTCATTCTCCCCAGGTGTCTTTCTCTCTCTCTCTCTCTCTCTCTCTCTCTCTCTCTCTCTCTCTCTCTCTATCTCTCTAGATTATAAATTGCTCTGAGGAGGCTCCTTTCACTTCAATACTCTCTTTCCCACACAATGTGCAGGCTCCATCTGAGAAGTTGAATGAATTTAAATGGGATAAATCATAAATCTGATTAGTGGAATATTCCCTATGATGGAGAAATGATTTGATCAAGATGAATTGGAAATGAGGAGGAGATACATTTGACACTTTATCCAAGTCATAGATTCACTCAATCTTTTACTGTATGTTTGAAAAGTTGGAGATTAATTTTTGCTGGACTTTATCTCCTGTAAATGTTCACATTTACAGTTTGACAAATGTTCAACTCAACATTTCACTTACATAGCAACCAAATAATATTTGGCATGTCTGCTTTTTCAGAGTTGTCACATCATACAAACACATTTCTACAAGGATTGACCCTACATAGACGCTAGACATGTTTATCTGTTTACCAAATCAAATATTTTTTTACATACACAAAGTTTGAGTTTGGATGTGCGAATCTGCATGCTTGACACACAAAACCTAAAGGCTTAACCCATTAGGCATATAATAAAGTCAGTGACATAAATGGCATCTCTATGTTTATAATGTCCAATTACCTCCTGTTGCTTTGCAAGCCATGGAGCACAGCATCCAAATGGCCCCCATACACATAGCTGTTTACACCGGCTCTGTCTCGCTATGATTCATTGCATCTCATCAAGATCATTAGAGCTCTAATAACCCACAGACAGCAGTGGAGAGGAAATAATAGATATACTCCAAAGAGTGCATGCTAGAATGCTTTGCAGGACTTAATGTGTTATGCTCGGCTGCAGACGGACTGACTGCTTGTAGCTCACTGTGATATTTAAATGAAATCATTAAGCCCTTCAAACAGGACCACTGGCAACAATGCCATAGTCTAGGACACACATTTGAGCTGCAAGTTGCATTTCCAGTAAAACGGTCTGTGAACGGTATATTTATAATGACATGTGAACAGATTCATATCATGTTATGTGGAATTCGTAAGGTATGATACACCATGTGATAACCCATTACATGTTATAGCTATGCATTATGAATTGTTAACATGATGCATTATAAGTAGTGTTCGTAACACATTATATCACCAATACAAGCTCACACTACAAAACTACAGTGTTTGGGAAAAAAAAAATAAAAAAAATAAAAAAAAAAATAAATAAATATATATATATATATATATATATATATATATATATATATATATGCACTAAACATAATAGATTCAGAAAACTGGATATAGTTTATATAGTACGGGTGATGTAATGTGTTATAAGCACTACTTTCAAAGCATTATTAACAGTGTATAAATGTATTACAAGCAATGCTATAACCTGTAATGCCCTGTCACAAATTATTAAAAAAGCTGTTTACTGCCTTATGCATGCATTATAACATTATATATAATACAACATAGTCAACCGAACATCCCCCAGTAGAGCTAAATACTCGCGCACACACACACACACACACACACACACACACACACACACACACACACACACATACCTGCAGCGAGTTCAACCAACAAGAGGATAGGAGCTGCTATCATGCTTAAAGCAATCTGCTATACAGTCATATGTCTCAAATAGGTGTCAACTCACATTACACTGGGATGGGCACAGGGAGGACAAGAAAACTCTCTTAGCAGACAGGACACGCTATGATATGACATCTTCGCTCTCTCTCTCAGACAGCACCATTTGGTGGAATTGTGTTGAATTTCTCTACCTCAAATTTTATTTTATTTTTTAATTTTTTATACACAGTCTATAGCTGGGCCAGGCTGAACACGACATAACCTCACACTCACCAGTTCACTCACCAGTTCGCTGTCTAATTTAATGGAGCTCCAAACCACAGAAATGATTTTGAGTGTTATGATCGAGACGTTCCAGGGCAAGGAGGTCTAAAGTTGCAAATGACTGTCAGCTTGCTTCTGCTGATGCAGACATCTGGAGCACTTTTATCTTTCCTTACAGGAAGCCTCTTCTTATACTTCTTATAGGAATGCTAAGCAAAGTTATTGCAAAGCTTGCAAAAGAGTTTGGGTAAAAAATAGGTACTTAATTTAATCTTCATTATATTTCACCATCGTGTCATATGGTCTAGCCAAGACACAAAGTGAAATAACAAGAAGGTCTTCTCTTTATTCTGAGACAAAACGTGAATAATTTCCAATGCTACAACAGACCAGCAGGAAACAATTAAGCTTTTCATATTTGATTGATAATGGAGTGAGTGAAAATGTGACACCCTGCAGGGTTTCTTTTTCACAGTGCATTGACTTAAACATGATTGTCACAGTAAAAACAGGTACAAATGACTTGCTCACATAAAGAAAGACCATTTGATATCCCACCAGTCATTTAACAAGCAGATATTTTTACAGTTAGATGACATCCGAGAATGACAATTTGTCTATACCTACCTTTTGTTTGGACATTTATAGCTAGCTGGCTTGTTAACCCAGTTGCATGTTGGTGATATTATTCAAGCTAAAATTAATCAGAGTTTCAGTGTTACTCCTTGTTAAAGCCTTGCAAACACTTGGAGAGATTAGCAGCAAATCTTAAAAGCAAGGCATGCTTACTTACCTGGGGGAAATGTGAGAATAATTACAATTTCAGCATGATGTTAATGATTTTTCATACTACCTCTGGCACATACATTTACTTTTACACAAATGCTAACTTTTTCATACAAGCAACGGTGTTGCAAGCTCCTACGAGCTAGCTAACTAATTCTAAGCACTAACTTGCTAGCTAATTAGTAATTCATGTTTAACAGACAGTGATCATCTTATTCAAGCTAGCATAAATCTGAGCAACATTCTTAAATCCTGTTAAAGCCCTGCATACATCAGTTATTGCGTACATCTGTTATCAGTGGGTGGCTGTGGCTCAGTTGGTAGAGCGGGTTGTCCAGTAATTGTAGGGTTTGTGGTTCGATTACCGGCCCACATGACTCCACATACCGAAGTGTCCTTGGGCAAGACACCCAAGTTGCTCCCGATGGCAAGTTAGCGCCTTGCATGGCAGATCTGCTACTATTGGTGTGTGTGTGTGAATGGGGGAATGAGAACCGCTTTGGAACTGCTGAGGTTAAAAAAAGCGCTACATAAGTGCAGACCAGACCATATCAGGGATTAAAACGATTTTACAAGTAAGGCATACAGTATTTCTCTCCTGGGAGACATACAAGAGTAATTGCTTTTTAGTATGTTGGTTTAATTAATCTTACCTCCGACTCCATCATACATTTTACTGAGATTTAAGCACGTAAGCAAGGATTTGGCCAATTGCCCTTAGCTAAACAATTTTTGTTAAATAGCTGAACATTCTGGCTTCATGAAACATACCTGAAACAAATTAAATGAAATTGTTTTAATTAATGGCATATTGTTATCCTGATCAAGCCCAGATAGCATCCAGCTGTGTGCCACTTCAGGCAGTGACGCAGCCCGCAGCCGGATGTGTGCCACTTCAGGCAGTGATGCAGCACTGCTAGCAAGGACAAATTGGATATGAGCAGTGGAAGTCGCCCACATGTAAAATAGCAAATATGGCCCAAATATCCAAATATTCCAAATCCAAAAAAGTGGGCCTTTTTAGGTATGTGCTCATGGCAATGTGTAGGCTGGATGTGACCCATGTGGTAAATAGAAAATATGGCGCAAATATCACAAAACAAATGTGGGCCACCTTTTTCAAAAATGTGTCACAGTCGACAAAAGCTAATCTGGGTGTAAACCAAAAGTGGCCCACATATGTTGCAGCAAATTTGGCCCAGTTATCTTAAAACATATCTGGGCCAGTTGTGGCAAAGATATGGTACAGTAATCACAAATCTGGATGTAAACCTAAAGTAGCCCACATATGACATCGCAAACACGGCCCGAATACATTCCACCAAATTTGGGCCACTTTTTGCAAATGTACGGCACAGTCAGCATTGGCTAACCAGGATGTGAGCCTAATGTGGCCCATATATGAAATGGTAAATATGACCCAAATATTGTTGAACAGTATTACGCCACTTTAGGCAAAGATGCAGCACAACTGGTACTGGGTAATGTGGGTGTGAGCCTAAATTGGCCAGCATATAATGGACCAAATGTGGCCCAGTTATATTAAAATATATCTGGGCCATATCTGGGCCAGGCAAAGATACGGCACAGTAAGCACTGGCTAATGTGGGTGTGAGCCTAAAGTGGCCCACATTTGATATGGCAAATAAGCTCTAAATATCTTAAAACAGACATGGTCCACATCTGTCTTAGATGTAGCACTTTTGACATTGGCTAATTTACATGTATGCTAAAAAATGGCCCACATTTGAAATGGTAAATATGGCTTGAATATTTTTCAACAGCAGTGGGCAACTTTTGGTAGGATGCCTGTCATGTCACAGCAAACCAGCGACTCCATTTCCCATAATGCACCTCAGTCTACAAACATGGCCTCCGCAAACTACAACTCCAAAACCAACACAAAGACACGATCACCTTCTCTGGAATACTAATCAGACACACTTATTGCCAATCACACACACACACACACACACACACACACACACACACACACACACCACCCTTTAAAGAGACTGTTTGTCCATACAGACTTTGTGAAGTATACGTTCAGTTACCATTGTCTCTGTCTATGCCAAGTCATTGTCTTTTGTTGTTTCTCTGGTTTTGATTCTGTTTTGCCCTCGACTCTGATTATCTGCTTAACCTGTTCCAGTCTGATTGCATGATCGCCTGACCTTTGTCTGTCTTTGTTTTTGATCTTTGCCCTGCATTTTGGATTGTTGTTTTCTCAGTAAAGCTACTATTCCTGCAATTGCTTCCATCTCAGCCTGAGTTACATGACAATGCAACACAGTTGGTACAGGCTGGATGTGAGGCTACATGTGACATATCAGTTGTGGCTTTTTATTTACTTTATTTAGGGTTTTTATGGATCAGAAGTCTATTCAGGAAAATTCTCATGCTAAGAGGAAAATTGTTACAATCATTGTTTATTATTATTTTTTATTGTTCTTTTTGGCATTTCTGCTTTAGATAGACACAGTGGAGAGAGACAGGAAATACTGTACTGTATGTTAAATATTGTTGATGCAGAATTCACTTATTTACAGTATCACTGATATTCAGTCCAGGAGTCACCAATGTTTTAATGGCACAGCATGCACACAAACACACACACAAACACACACACACACACACATTATACACGCCTACCTGATTTTGTATAAGGCTGAGATTACTATATATAATATATATATATATATATATACATTTTGTGACCCACATAAGGTACAGTTATGGTTTATTTGGTTCATTCTTGGCTGACATGTGACCATGCTGGGACCTGCTTGTGGCTCGGAGCGGGTAAACATGACCAGACCGTCAAAGTGCCATAATTCCATGCAGTATTTGGCCCAGATGAGGAAATGGAATGTGGGCCAGAATAAAAGCAAACTGTGGCCCAGATTTAGGGTCAGTTGTGGTTTATTTGGTTTGTTCTTGGCTTATATGCGGCATTACTTAGGCTTGCTTGTGGCCCAAATCTGGCAAACAGCAGTGGACTTCCCAAGTGCCATCATTCCATGCTGTATGTGGGCCTGAGAAAGGTGTCTGATCTGGGCCAAAATTTAAATGAACTGTTGCCCAGATTTGGGCCAGTTCTGCTTTATTTGTTTTGTTCTTGGCTGGCATGTGGCATTGCTATGGCTTGCTTGTGGCCCAAATCTGGCAAACAGGAGCAGACCGCCCAAGTGCCATCATTCCACACAGTATGTGGGCCGGATGAAAGTGTCAGGTGTGGGCCAGATCTAGGCCACAGCAATTTTGCTATCTGGGAGTAGAGGAAAAAAAAATATGGAATCACTCAATGTTAAGTAAAAATTATGGACTCATCAACAAAAAAAATCATAATTAGTGCTTTATTGCTCTGGCTTTTATGTCAGCCTGAATTCTTTGAGGCACGGACTTCACTAAAGAAAAGCAATATTCTCCATCAAGCTAGTTCCAACTTTCTCGAATAATGGTTGACAGATGGAGGACGGAGCCTTGTCATGGACCAATTTTTTAAATTTCCATATCAGATTGAGATCTGGATTGTTTGCTGGCCAGGTCACTGAGTTGATCTGCCTTTCCTGAAGAAAAGCTTTAACACTCTTTGCTCTGTGGCGAGATGCATCATCATCCTGAAAAATGACTTCATCATCACCAAACCTATTTTCTATCGATGGAATGAGAAAAGTGTCAAAAATTTCAGTGTACACCTGTGCATTGACTGTTGAAGTCTCCCCTGGACCTTTACCTGACATCCAAACCCATATAATAAATAAGTGGGGAATTTAATAGTTTTCTTCAGGCAGTCATCTTTATATGTTTCATTAGCACGACACCAGACAAAAGTTCCAGCATCATCTCCTTGGCCAACGCAGATTCGTGATTCATCACTGAATATTGCTTTCCTCCAATCATCCACACTCCATGACTGCTTCTCTTTAGCCCACTGTAATCTTGATTTCTTCTGTTTAGGTGTTAGTGCTGGTTTTTGTTTGGCTTTTCTATACGTAAATCCCATTTCATTCAACCCATTTCTTACAGTTCTATCACAAACATTGACTCCTGTTTCCACCCATTTTGTTTTGCTTTCATTTGTTTTGTTGTGCATTTTCTACTTTCAAGGCATATTGCTTTGAGTTTTCTATCCTCATGCTTTGATGTCTTCCTTGGTAAACTGTATGCTTTCCTTTTATAACCTTCCCATTTTGTTTGTACTTGCACAAATTTTTTGACTCGGCTGACTGGGAACAACCAATATCTTTAGCCACACTCCATGTTGGATTTCCTTCTTGAAGGAGTTTTAAAATCATTTCCATTGACAACTCTTTTGTTGGGGCCATGTTTAATTTTAATAAGTCCAAGGTTAAGGTCTATAAGCACTCTGTTTTAATTGCAAACTAATTTGCATGTTTAGACTTGTGCTGGTATTTGTTTTAGAAATGCAAATTGCCATATTTTTTCCCATAATTCCATAATTTTCCAATTCCATAATTGATTCCATAATTTTTTCCTCAACATTGAGTGATTCCATAATTGTTTTCTTCTACTTGATCTGTAAAAAAAATGCTATATTTTAAATACAGGTGTTTTTTTTTTAGATCCCCCCACAGTTTCAGTTTGATATGTTTCAGTTTTTTTCTCATTTTTTTTTTCTATTACTGAAGCTCACTATCTCCCAATAATCCACTTGATAAAGTAACCAATCACACCAGGGCTGCACCAATTAGGTTTGCTAGTTGTGCTAATGTGTGTGTGTGTGTGTGTGTGGCACCTGACAGATAGTCAATGGACTTTATTTCATGCCAGTATGTGATAGTGTAACTGGAGCAATCCCTTATATATGCAAAGACAATCAATATTCACATGCAGAATGCTCATTAATTTGTCCCTAGAGTGTGTACCTATTGACTTTACACGTTCAATTCTTTAGATGAACAACGCAATTCTGCTCCTGTTCTCTGGCTTATGTTTTCAATCCATCCTCATGTGTGATGTTAAACCCTTTTCTCATTTAACTGTTGGTGTGGGAGTGGACACTGCATCTGGAAAGTGTTGCTCTCCAAACCTGACTACGTGTAAACTGCAAATAGAAGATATTTGTTTATTTCTCATCCTCCCAACAGAGTGCTTTCTTTCTTACCCCTCAACATCCTTTTGTACACCTTCTCTCTTTTTCCTCTCCAACAACTTTATTTTTTTCTCCTTACTTTTCTCAAGCTTTTCTCTTCCACCATCTGTCGATTTATCTTGGCCGTGCTGGCTCCTATGTGCTGGGGCTCTGGAGAGATGGGAAATCGGCAAGTGAAGACGTGCCAGCGATCAATCTTCGCTGCCGCTCTGCTTCGTCGTGAGCCTCCAGCGTCAACACCCTTATCCAGACTGAAAAGTCATTTCACCCTTCTACGCTCTCCACTGTCTGCCTCTCACACCTCTGTCGTGTGTTTTGTGTTAGCCTCCTATCATACAGGCCAGCATCAGCGTCACATCAAACCTGATAGGCTTACCTTTGTATCTGCATTATCTTTGTTCTTCCTCCTATTCCTCAAAAGGCCAAGTTAATGCTCATCGCTGGATGCTTCAAAACAATCCATATCTGACTAGGTGTTTTTTGATATCTATAAAATCTTAAATGGAATCAGATGGAACATCCCAAATGATAAAGGGGAGCGCCACTGGTGAGGGTTTAGGCGGATCTCTCAGCGGTACTTGAAGATCAGTGAGAGGGCTTTAACCTATCCTGTCAGCATAAATTAATTAGGTAATTATGGGCTCAGGTGGAATTAGATGCCGACACCTTGGGTGCCTCCAGGCTGCCCCTGTTTTGTGTTACAGTGGTGAGAGGGTAGAAAAGGGTCGATGGGCTATTAATGTGTTTCAAAGAGTTAATTGTAATAGCACATTGTGGTCTATTTAGAGCAAGCATTCTTTCATCTATGGCTTGCAATTAACAGCTTAATATGTGACTTTTTTCTTTCTGATATGTTCTTTTTTTCTCTCTCTATTCATTGGCATTTATTTGCCAGATCTCTATGTGCACCTAATTACAGGTCATCACTTATGTGAACAAGGGAAAAAGGCAACTAGAAATAATGTCTCTATTTAAGATTCACTCAGCTTTCTGGGTGACTACCTGTTGTGTCTCTAATTCAGTCCTCAGCAGGAGGTTGTAGGCATTTCAGGAGGAAATACATTTAAGGCATTTTAAAATGAAGTGACCAGTTTCAGTGTGTAGAGGATATGCAATTAAAATCATCTTCACAATAACTTTGTAAAATCCTGCAAGGAAGAAAAAATAAAAATAAAAAAATTAAAATAAATAAATAAATAAAAACATTAGCAATTATAGAAAGTAGTATTATGTTATGTAACCTTTATTACATTATGTGACATTCTCTACACACACACTATATTCTGTTCCATACTTCTGTTTTCTTACATCTGCAGGATCTACTTATGCTAAGCAAACGTTATTAACTGGAAATATAGTTTCATAATTGACATGCATTGTTTAATCATCTCTGCTGTAGCCAGAAATAGACTTCATAAGGAAAAACTGAGTTGGAAATGATACTTTTCTGGATTGAGTGTCACGCTGTATATTTTTTACATGATGCATACTGTTTAATTAATATGGACTTAATTAATTAATAGAACTGTTTTATTAAATATGAACACATCTAAAATAAATGTGTGCATTTCACAGAATAGCAGGTTCATCAAATGGTGGCGCACAGTCCAGATACAGCCCCAGCAAAATTCTTTCAGTAGACCGAACCAACAAATAAAAAAAATTACTGTAGAAGAACTGAAAAATTATTCAGTGACACCAGTTTTCTAAGCATGAACCATTGTTGTTTCAGTAGCAGATTCTCAGTGTCAGTTTCACATGGCTATATGTAAGTTATGTAACTGAAGGCAGCTAGTTTGCAGAGACTGGCTACAGAGTGAGAGTCTTTAGGTCAGAAACGGGAGCATTTTCACAGAATTTCATCGATTTTGCATTTTATTTATACTCTCCAGTATGATTGACCGACCTGACTTCATTAGAAAATAGTCAAACTCAGTGTTTGAAGATGAATGGACAAAGGAGTATAT
This sequence comes from Ictalurus punctatus, assembly GCF_001660625.3. Taxonomy (NCBI): domain Eukaryota; kingdom Metazoa; phylum Chordata; class Actinopteri; order Siluriformes; family Ictaluridae; genus Ictalurus; species Ictalurus punctatus. The sequence continues at coordinate 13,704,139 of NC_030434.2, read as the reverse complement.
GTTTATTTTCTCCAAGCCAAAACGTCTCATCTCTTCATCTGTTGGTTGACAGTATTAACATGAAGCACAACTATGAAATTAAACATAACCATTTTGAATTAAAGAGTTTTTTTTTTTTTTTTTTTTATAGCCACAAACTAAACATTAATGGTTAAGCATTCAAAGGTAACTATTGGGTACAGTCGTTTATGTTGTCCCCTCACTGCTCCGGGGTCCCTGGTTTGATCCTGAGCTTAGGTTGCTGTTCTCCCAGTGTCCATGTGGGTTTTCTCAGAATTCTCTGATTTAATCTCACCTACCAAAAACACACTAATAGGACGATTAGATTAGGTACATTGCCCCTAAGTGTGAATGAATGTGTAAGTGTGTGTGTGCGCATGGTGCAGCCTCGTGCCCAGTATTCTCCGGGTAGGCTCCAGATCCACTGTGACCCTGTACAGGACAAAGCAGGTACTGGCCATTATGTGGTCCATTATGTGCATTGAATGCTTACAACAGAGACATGTGACATTATAGGTAAGGTTTATAAAGCACTTTTTGTTCTGTTGAAAGGGAAATTGTCAGAAGTACCACACTAAGTAAATGCTACATTTACACAATATAAAAGTAAGTCTACTAGATATGGTTAAGCTGATTTTTAGAAACATTTTTCTGCTCAACTGTAGTGTCACCTTAGAATTTTCACTGAGGAACATTGTGAAGCTGTTCCTCTGCGATGGCACAATAAGGACAGTGCAGTGCACCTCCACTCCCTCATGTCCTCTGGCTGTCAAACTCACACTGAGTTCATGTGACAGCTGATACATTGCCTGACGCAGGTGTGTGTGTGTGTGTGTGTGTGTGTGGGGGGGGGGGGGTATTTGCATGCGATATGAATCAGACATACCCTTCTGTCTCTCCATTGGCACCATACCCCCTACCTTACTATTGTAGGTCATGCACACTTATCAGTGGACAGACATGTAGCAGAGGAAAGTGCCATCCTGCTCTCACCCCCATCATATGACCTCGGCCTCCAACACATGGCAAATGACCAGAATCACATCCTTTAACATGACATTAAACAAAAAAGCAGAATGTCAATTGATACAGAATAAAATTGCAAGGTAGTGTCTCTCTCTCTCTCTCTCTCTCTCTCTCTCTCTCTCACTCTCTCTCTGTCTGTCTCTCTCCCTCATCTCTATTTTGGTTGCTTCCTTTTTGGCCAGAGATCGCCCCGGAGGCACAGGTGAATTTGTCGCATTTGACATTTTCCAAGACACTTTTTCAGGCCCAGTGAACTGAGGGAATCTGACATTTAATTACTGGTGAGCAGCCACACAGTTCGGCTAATTACAATCCCCTGAGTTTAGTCATCATATCTAATTAAGTTTTACTTTCATGAAAGCTTAATGGCATACAGTGGCAGAACGCCGCTTACCACGCTTTTGCGAATACTGACAGCCAGCTTGGGTATTAATTCCAGCGGAATCTGCTTTCCAAGCATATCAGATATCAGGCATTGTACCAGAATGCCTTGTTTTTACCCATGATGCCCTCATCAGACATTCAGCTGTACCCCCTGTCTGATTGGTTTGATTGTGAGAAGTGTGAGAATGCTGTATGCTACTTTTTTTCATGCCAAAACACAAAGCTGCCCCTTTTCTATGTGAAGACGTTTCTCTGCTTTGATCCTCAAGGAGATTAATACACAGCTATCATTTTATCATTTTGTATCATTTTGTCTGATTAGATTTTCAACAAAGTCTGCATTTCCTGTTGACTTATTACAAAGTCTACATTCTGCTGGCTGACTCCTTGTCATCTTAGTTGTTCCTTTGATCTCACAATAATTCCTTCTTATTGATTTCTCTTGATTTGTTGTAGATTTTTTAAAAGCTTTAAAAAAATATGTATATTATTTAATATACTCTCTGGGCTTGCGAGTCATACTGAACATTACCAAAAATACTTGGAATATCCAATATAATCAGCTTGTCTCCTTAATAAGGTGTTGCAGTTTGTTTCATGATACCTAGCCGATGATCTTTAGACAACTGCATTCAGTTTTTCTTCACTTACAGCAGATCAAGAGCATATGGGGTATGTGTTTGTTAAAGGAAATCTCTACCCTAAAACACATTAAATATGTTTATATTAAAATTTTTGAATGTACTTATTGATTCTCGTGTTAATTTGTCGGGAGAAGTTATCAGTGCGCTGCTCTGACATCACATTGCTAGTATGGTTACAGTGGAGTTTAATGGAGATTGCCATTAATCTTTATCAATGGAGAAAAAACTCAAACATAATGTATAACAGTCGGGTTTGTGCCTAGAGATTTTTCCATTCAACATTTTCCAGTGATGTTCATGTTGAAATTAAAAATAAAACCAATATTGTAGTGGAGACAGCAAATGTTGGACACAAAATTCCAGAATGCAATGCAGCTCTTCAACACATTTACGAGTTATGAAAGAGACTCAGCTCGGCTGGCTCGCGATCTATGATGTTGTCACCATTGTCATCATTGATTGTGATATTAGCATGAAAATCAAAACTGGTTCTTGAGCAGACTATACCGATGAGGAGGTGAGAGAGCTGGACAGACTAAAGGACTAAAGCACTGATGCAAGGATTAAATCTCACTGCACCATCAGCTGTTATTCGAACAGCTTTGTGGGTAACGTATGGAACTGTTAACGAAAGTGAAAAATCTTGTCAATGAAAGAAGTTTAAACTGGGGAAAAACGTCAAGAATTTCTTTACACATGAGGCTTAAACATTTAAAGAAATCAAATGCAAAAAGCTATCCCATAGTAAGTTACTTTATCGACAGCCATGCATTTTGAAGATTGTTTCTAAAATTTAATCTCAGAGTTTTACTAAACTTATATGTGAGCGTATACGTATATTGTTCTGTGTCCAATGAAGGCAGTGCACCTGTGTGAGATTGTAATAATGACATTAGGTGTCAAAAGCATGCATGTGATTTATGCCTTGCTTCAGTGTGAACCCATTTCATCGGGTGAGTGGAACATACCTGAAAAATGTCAGCAGACATTATTGCTAAAAAATACCGGCCCAAATCGAGTGTGATTTATAATGGAAATGACTGAGTGAGAGAGAGCGAGCGAGAGAGAGACAGAGAGAAAAGGAGAGGGCTGAGGCAGGTTAAATCACTGGATGACCGTAGCCCCTCATGACTACGGTCTCCCATGTCTTATCAATCTATCGACATGGCATGTGTGCCAGAAGGCCAATAAACACAATGTGCCACCCAGGAATACTAATGCAGATGCAGATAGCTTGTTTGGCCACCTCAGCAGCCATTGATCCCCTTTCAGGCCTTGGGAATCCAAGATGGATGGTGTGACATATGTGAGTGGACAGATTCAGGCTCTGTCCCTTACCCTGAAGCACCATTTTCTTCCTCGCGAACAACTCCGTACTAGTCTTCAACACACTCTTCTAATGTCTCTCAATCAACATACAATCTCACAAACCTTCTACCCTAGGGCCACAGTGACATATAAGCTGGATCAGCTGTGGTTTAGCCTTCTTCGTTAATTACCAAGAGAGAAGCTCTGGCCTCATTAGCCCACGAGGACCACTAATGAGCTGCCAGGTATTGAAAAGCCCATATGCAAATGAACAGGGAAGAAAGAGGAAATCTAATTTGGGATTCGTTTTAATTAAAAGTGATTTACTTTCACGCGGCACTCCAAACGAATGGAATTGTTCTGGACCACATAGAGGAAAGGAAAACGTGCTGAGAGAAGGAGTCTTTGTGGCTTGTTGGAACTGTGTCAAGTTTCTCGACCACTTGCTAGTCCAATCCCATACACAGCATAACATGCTCTGACTTCCCTTCATTTTTCTTTCAATTTCTTTCAATTACCTTTCTTTCCAAAGGCTTTGTAATATATTTACTATGCTATTTATAGACCAAGTCATTGCACAAGTGTATCCATCTCTGTTATGCAGTTTGAATCAGTTCTAATGCCTAAAAGCTGATATTTCATATCTTCAGAGGATGCCGTTTGTCAATCAAATAGTCAACTGGGAATGTGAGACAGCATCATGCTGTGGTCTCTGTAAGCATGTGCAGATGACTATGATGCCGATAAAGGAGACAAGCGCTTCCTACCAAGAATACTTCATCTGCCTGCATACATCACATCCACTTGTGATAAGGGGAAATCATAGAATTCTTCATGGAATTGCTGTGTGTTTGCTAACTTTTTCGCCACAGACGTGATCATGACTTTTTATTTCTTGGTTTTAAAAGACCCCTTCCCTGCTTATGTGTCACTCATTCACTTTGTTAGAGTTTAGAGAGTGAGGAAAGCAAGACAAAAAGAAAAAGTGGCACTCCTATGAAGTAAGCTGCTGGGGGATGAGAAGGAAAAAAAGTATCAAGAAGTTCCCAGATGTAATGAGCTCAATCTGAAGCATCTAAATGAGTCATTTATTTCCATGGGTGATAATGTTTAATGCTTATTACACTTTTGTGGCCCAAATGGAATGTGCTCAGCTTAGTTTTATGTGCTCCAAGAGATAGCAACATTTTTCAATTACTCGGAGGAGACAACAGGTAATCTAAATAACCTCATCTTGCTTTGTCTGAGCTCCAAGCAAATGAATTGCATCAAATTATTACAGACATTGAGAATTGTGCCTTGGTTTTATTCGAGAACAGCTCCACTTAGGGCTGTCAGCTTGCCTTTTACCCCTGGTAGAATAAAGGTCAAGCAATCAGGCATCTGTAAGGACAGCTAATTTGTCATCACTTGACAAATGTGTCAGTGTCTAATCTGGTTGTTGGGATGATCCTGCCACACATCGAAAAGGTTAAAAGATTCAAAGTGCAGCCTGTATCACAACAAGTATAAGGGAGGCAATTCGCAGAAAATTAAATTTCTCATTCAGTAGTTTCTTCTGTTTCTTGTGACATTTGTGGTTTTTTTGGTTCGTTTTAATTGCACACACGTTTTTAGCATGGCTCTTCACTAAATGACACCCCACTGAGGCTGAGATTACTTCTGTCAAAGCAATAAGAAATACAGCTCACCATATCCATTCAAGTTTTTCCGGAATATTTTGCTCTTGGGTGGTGACCAGTGGTGCACATTCATGTAGCATATCTCCTGCATGTCCATGGGGCTTCCTTGTGGTAAATGGTAAATGATGCACTTATATAGTGCTTTTATCCAAATCGCTTTACAGTGTGTCTCATTCACCCATTCACTCACACTCTCACACATGCCAATGGTAACAGAGATGCCATGCAAGGCGCTAACTTGCCATCGGGAGCAACTTGGGGTTCCGTGTCTTACCCAAGGACACTTCGGCATGTGGAGTCACGTGGGCAGGGAAGGGAATCGAACTGCCAACCCTATGATTAGAGGATAACCCGCTCTACCACCTGAACCACCCTATGCTGTGCTTAAAGAAATGCCTCACAGGCTTCTCTTCTACTCGTCAGTGCTAGCAATAGAGCCAAGTTATTGCTATTTACCTTCGCTAACCTCAGAGACTTGTAGCTCATTGTCTTGTTTTCATGCTGCTCTGCCACTTTCGATCTGGAGGTAATAGAGAGCGAGTGTGACAGCAGAGCATTAGAGATATTTAGAATACATTGGTGGTAAATATTCTCTCTCGTTCTCTCTTTCTCTCCCTCGCCCAACCTTCTTCCTCCATCTCTATAACCATCTTTTTTCTTTTTTTTCTTTCTTATCTCCTGACAACCTGCCAATTATATCCAGCCCATTTCAGCTCTGAGACCAGAAACATAGCTTCTCTGATTACATTTTTTCCTTCAGCAGGGGGTTGGCAGCATGCACTGAGATTGGCTGATGTGTCCCTGTGGTTGAGTTTGTTTTTCTGTGTATCCACAAAAGGCAAGTGCCTCTGTATGTGCGTGTGCTAATGCGTGTTAAATATTCTCCCCTGCTACATGTTTCCACCGCTGAGAATGAGGCGTTATGTGCTCCTCAGGGAACGCAGAGATTCTGAGAGTACAGTGAAGTGTCACAGCGAACCCATCCTGGTGAGCTAGAGACAGGAAAAGGGAGGGACGAGAGGACAGCCTTTCACAAGCTTCCGCACTCAGACAGCACTCTTTCTCTTTCGCGTTGTCCCTGTCTCTTTATTTTTTTTGTACTATGGCACATATGCTAGACAAGTGCTATAAAAGCTACGCTGTACTTGTCCCAGCTATTACGGTGAGCAAGACAGGCCATCATTGGCTGCTACCATACAATTGCATTGAATGCTTTCATCCCCATTGCATCTAGCATGAGCTGCAACAAATCCCTTGTGTATTATCTCAGACTACATGGGTCGAGAAAAAGAAGGTGGAATGTCCATGTTAATATGTGCAGCAGAGAACAAACTGAAGTGTTTTTAGACAGACTGTGAAATTGAGACTAAACTAGGAAAAAGCAGCATGTCCTTAAATGTTCAGAGTAAATGATATCAACTGTCACTCCTGTGCCCCTAAGGCCTCATTGACAGAGACAATGAGACAGCATTTTTTTTGTATGGTTGAATAAAAATAATATAATTCATCATGTAAATAATCTGGAATGAAACATACACACCACTTCCCAATGGAAGAGCTTTTGGAGCTGGTAAATTATAATCTTAATAATGCTCTGTGTGTGTGTGTGTGTGTGTGTGTGTGTGTGTATGTGTGTGTGTGTGTGTGAATGGAAAATATGTCAGATAAAAACAGTGGGCCGTATTCAAAGTCGGTGAGTTACTGTCCAGAATTTAAGCATATTCAGAGACTAGTTGCGCAGCTGATTATGTTGATTTTCTGGTGGACCATACACATTATACAAATTAACTGTGTGTAGTTCATGCCTTCAAGAGTGGCAGTTTTTTCATTAGTAGAAGCCTAAGAATTTTTTTTTCTTTTCTCCCAAATGTGTGTATACCACCACCTCTACACACAAATACTTGCATTTAAGGTGAAAAAAAAAAAAAAAAAAAAAATCAGGGATAGAACAAATGGCTATATCGCAAATATTATTATTTTCTTTGCTGACTTATGTTATATGATGTAATATAATATAACATAAATGCAAGAGATATTTTTTTTATAAAGATGATGTATAATATATAAACATTGAAATAATAATAATAATAAGAAGAAAATTTTTATTCGGCCCATATGAACTGGCTTTCCCAGTCATTGTCACAAATCTACAAACTTGAAGGATTTACAAATTTATTAATTCTAATGACTAAAATTTTATGAGTATCTAATCTCTAACCTAAAAAGTAAAGCAATTGCAATATTTATCTTCACAATTACATTGTATGAATGGTAAACTCAGGCCTATACACTGTGAATTTCTAAACATGCAAAGAAAATTAAAGCTAATCCACTAATGTAGTGCTCTATTTATCGTAGTTTAGTCAGGGCTCTGTGATTATCCCCTTCCCCCAGTGAGTACACTGTCTGAAGCCATTACCCTGCAGTCGCTTCATTAGTTTCCCATTCATTTACACTGCAGTGGAGGACCACCTACCTAACATGAAACTTTCTGTTCTGTTTGCAATAAAATGACCCACTCTATATGTGTACTAAAAGTGATTATTAAAAAAAACAAACAAACAAACAAAAAAACTCGCATACATGGCGACACTGTGGTTGGCATTCCCAGTTGAATCCTGAGCTCTGGTTACTGTCTATGTGGAGTTTTGCATTTTCCCTCCCTGTCAACATGGTTTTCATTAGGGTTCTCTGGTTTGACACAAATATACACCAAATTGTCAAATTGGTATACTTATTAACTTGCCCCTCAGAGTATGAAGGCGCTGCACATTTGCCTCGCTCCTGCGGGGATGGGGGTTCAAATCCTGCCTCTGCCCTGTGTGCAAGGAATTTGCTTGTCCTTACCATGCTTCGGGGGTTTCTTCTGGGTACCCAGTCTAAAGACATGCTTTGTAGGTTTATTGGCATTTCCTAATTGTTTGTAGTGTGGCTGGCCCCTGTCCAGGGTGTCCCCCGCCTTGTGCTCAGAGTCCCCTGGGATAGGCCAGGCTCCCCTGCTACCCTGTGTTGGATAAGCAGTATGAAAAATGGATGGCTGAATGGATACACTATGAACATCAGATGCTTGTTTATCATAGACTAATTGTTTACCACATCACTTTTGACAGTTATACAGAGTTTCCACTTTATTCATTACTTAGTCAGTAACTAGTCCAAACTGGCAGCTCAGACACGAAAATCCATGATCCATTTTCTTAAGCCCTTTAAACTGTTTTTTTTTTTTTTTTAGGATGCCTCTGATCATGAAAATAATTCTTATGCACACTCTTTGGGAAGACTTGGAAAGAAAACAAAACTGCATCCATGTTTTATTGTGATGTTAAGTTTAGAGAAAATTACTGGGTATCTAACTTTGAAATTTTCTAGTACATCTTTCCCTTTCATTTACAGTGGCACTCTGTCTTTACTTCCCATAACAATTTTTTTTTTTTTTTTTTTTTAAAGTTTTGTGATATATGTGATTCATTATTTGCTGTATGATTTATATATTCATACCCGGCAGGCCCAGAAAAGCCACTGAAATGGGGCATATTTTGTGAATAATGCTAAAAAGTGGCAGTCACTAAGACCCACTGTTGTGTTTTTCCAATTTATTACTTGCTTTATTTAAAAGCTTTTTTTTCTCTCAACAGGAATGGAGAAATTTAATATAACAAAAGTCAAACACCTAACTGGAGGTTTGACAAAATCTATATAAAAAAAAAATCATAGCTATAGTGTTTTATCTTTGTATATATCTTGATATACCTACACATTGACAATCCATTTACTTTTTGGTATAAATTATATTTAAAAAAAAATATAAAATCATATGACATACACTTTTAAGTAATAAATAAAGAGTTAAAAGAATATGCAACACAAGAATTGTAGGACAAATTTAATACAAAATATAACAAAACAGATAAACGGAACAAAACCAATGACTGTTCAACCAAGTCGATGCCCGTTTGTTGTGAGCTTGGTTTGGAATTAAGGGAATCTGTCCCACTTGGGAACGAGGGTGGAAGGAACCTTTGAGCGGTTTATGGATGAGTGTGATCACCCCAATCAAACACTAAGGTCTACACTCTTTACACTGTGTATCATCTCTGTAATGGATCTCATTTTTCAACAGGAGAGTTTTTGTCTGTTTGTGAACTTACATGAAAGTATGTTCAGCCTCTCAGTTTCATACTACTTCCCACTGACTGACAGGCTCTCGTCATCTTTTCCAATAAGAGGCATTTATCATCCACTTTCAGCTGCACACCCAGTTTCCAGCCACCTCTTCCAGCAATCCATGTAACAAGCAGACACACATATATAGTACAAACACACACACGTGCACACACACACACGCACACATACACACGCACAGAAAGGGGAGCACATTTCCCCTTTTTAACCTAGCTACTGCTCAGTGGTGCATGCAATCACTTACTCTTTCCCCTTCATAAACACACATGCAGTTGGTTCCATGCTCCCTTTTCCCCCCTCCTAATCAGTCTTTTCTCTTTTGTCCTCAATATCACCCTTTTCATTTATTTCCCTCTTTTTTCACACAAGAAATACACACACACATACACACACACACAAACACACAGAGCTCTATCACATAATCCTCTGCTTGCAGCAAGGATTCTGTGTCTGTTTTGTCCTCTGTGTTTCTCCATTCAGACCGAAGCTAATTAGTGACTTTCTCTCTCCATCACACACAGTGCCAGGCAAAGCTGGTTTAAGAATGTGATGTTCATTAGTAATGAAACCACCCCTGCTCATAAAAAGGGGTTTGTAGGCAAACAGTGAGTGAGAGAGAGAGAGATGGGATGAGTGCAGTGGCACGACCTCTGTGTTATCATGTGATTTATAACACTAGGTGGCAGTAGTGATTAAAATCAGTAACGATAAGAACGCAGCATACAAGACATACTGCATAGCTGGTATTCAAATAATGTTCACTTGCATTGTGTACTTTTGTTTCTCCTCTTTGTCATGCACCCTGAAAGATAAGCCATTCATGATCCTAAATAAATCTTACTTATGCTTCTTTAGAAGAAACTACTTCATCATTCATATTCTGGCCCACAGCCACTGCATATGTAGCACTGTAAATACCGTATGAAGCCAGTGTCCTTCCAGAGAGGTGCAGTAATAAGAGAAGGGGGTATCACAATTTGCCCAGTCTAGCAGGACCTGAAAGTGCAATTCTGATGATGAGGGATACTATATCTTAAACCTTATCTTTTTACAGCGGTAAAGCATCCACGAGTGCCCTTGTGTGTATGACCCTAGTCGATCTTTCTCTGTTCCTAATGGAATTTAACTGGAGACGTGTAAGGATTTCAGCTTGTCATTTTCCCCCATTTATATCTGGATTGCTGGCGCTGCATTGTTATGATGAATAACATTTTGATGGAGCCTGTCTTCCCCTCCTCCCTGCTCAGGCTGTGAGCGATGAGGAGTGGATGATTGGAGTTTTGCTAAAGACTAACAATACACACCAGATGCTGGGTCATAAACCATCCTTCGTGAGGATGCAAGATCCTCTCTCTCTCTCTCTCTCTCTCTCTCTCTCTCTCTGTCTCTCTCTCTCGCACTCTTTCTTAGTTTGTCTCTCTCTGTCTATGTGATTTTCTCTACCTTTTACCTGCATTCCTTTCCATTTTCTTTCCTTTGTGGAGGCTCAAAAAAGACAGATGGCAAGAAACTACAGGTAGAAATGACAATTTTGGCCAAGTTTTTGGATAAACTGCATCTCTTAAACTGTTGAAGTCTCTTAGGGGGCTTTCACACTGGCAGTTTAATCCAAAACAGAGCCCAGTTTGCATGACAAATTGGTAATGAGAAAGCTGTCATGCGGACCAGGAAGTACACCGCAGTACCGAACCCAAGAATACCTGTAGGAGGTGTTCTGAGTTCGGTCGCACTGGAACTGTGTCGCGATTCCCATGAATGTGAACTCAACTCGTACTCGGGTCTGCACTTGTTCAGGAAGTAAAGTAACCTGTGTATGTGTTTTAGGCAATGATGACATAATTGGTTTCTACAACACGTGTACCATGAGTGGCAGGGGAACATTGTAGGACACAGAAAAGTTCCACATAATATCTGATGTGCATAATAGCACCAAATAATAATAATAATAAAAAAAGAAAAACTTTGGTGAGTTGTGTTGTGTTCTCCATGCACAATAGTGATGAGGTAGATGAACACAAATGCACCAGGTTTCGATAGCCAGACCAATGCTACCAGGGGTGTCTAACATCAAAAGACTAGATTTTTTGTTTGCTTTACAAAGTATGCAAATGTACACACATTTAATTAGACAAAGCCATATTTACACATATTAATGTTTGAAAAAGCTCAAAACAGTATATGAATGTAGGAAGACTGAATGTAAGAAGACTTGATATTGATTGTTTTTAAATATTTACCTCAGTTCACTTGTAGTGACTTGTCTTAAAAAGACTTTCTTTGTTTGTTTTGTTTGTTCGTTTGTTTGTTTGTGTTGTCTAGTCTTAGTTTTCAAATGCAGCCGTTAAAGTTTTGTCAGAACAACAATGATACCAAAATCTGTTTAAATCCAGAACAAAAATGAGAGGACATTTTTCACATTCTCCTTCTCTCTGATTGAACCACTGTCCTAATCAGAATAATCGTCTGTTCACTTAGGTTATTTGATTTTAAAACATCTCCATTTGTCCAAAGCCTGTGTGAGGCTGCAGCAGCACAGGTGTTTGAAATGGCCTCACGGACAATGGCTAATTGTTGGCCGTTTTTAATACAGGCACAGTAATGAGTGCTGCGAGCCTGGCCAGAGTCCCACAGCACTCTGGGTATTAATCAGCGCTCATTTGTCATAATAGCAGGTAAACAGAGTTACAGCCGCTTAGTCATAGGAAACAATGCCACACTGGCGCAAAAATAAAAGAGACATACTCAAAGCACCCCTTCTCTTCCCACGCTTTCTCAGACTCGTTCCACTAACTAACAAGGAAGCTAATTCACAAGCTAAATGACATCTTTCTGCTCCATCTCTCTCTCTGTACTAGAAACACTTCATTTTTTTTGTTTGTTTGTTTTTTTGCATAGTTCTTTTTTTGCACAGTTCTTCTTTTCTCTCTTCTCTGAAAGCTATATAGGTATGTAGAACTTCTTTTATCCACAGATCAGATCTAGGGCCCAAAAGGGAACATTTTTTTTTCCTGGTATGACATTTCCTGTATGAAATGAATTAAGAAGGAAGAATCTACTGCTCACACTACTAGTGTTTTCATCTCCATGTAATGAAGAAGTGGTGTGCACACTGCTATGTGTTAGATGGTAATGAGCATTGTGTGGCTATAGCCTGGTTCTGCCCTCTTCCTCATTACCGCTGCTCCTAGGAGAGCCGGGTTCCAGCTCTCACTCGGTTCTACTCCCACACTTATACTGTTTATCTCAGAAGCCTTTCCACCATATCATTCAGGCCAGCAGATGACTGAAACTAATGTTGAACATTACAGAAGCATGATATGGTGGTTACTTAAGACACTACTTAAGACATGTAATTGAACATAAATTATGGATTGGCCCTTATGAATTATAGATTAAAGGAAAACTCCACCATGAAACACATTAAATATGCTAATAATGAATTAATTGTGATGTACTTATCGATTTGTTGGTTGGTGCTGTGTTTTTGCAATTCCTGTGAGAAGTTAGTGTGAGTATCTGCCACACTGGCATCACAGGGGGACATGGCTAGCACAGTTGCAGTGGTGCTTAATAGGAAACAAGCACGTCTTTTCTCACTCACCATTTTCCAGCGATGTTCAATCTCACATTTTTTGGGAAATTGAACATAGAATTAGTAGAGACAGCAAACATTGCACGCAAAGCTTGGAAACTGATCTGTTTGAGCAAAGTGTATAGATAAGGAGGTGAGAGAACTGAACAGACTAATAGACTAAAGCACTGCTGCATCAGACTCTTTAGGTAGAGATGCTGCTGGGATGAAAGCCCACTGATGCTAATGTCAGCAGGTAGTCAAACAGCTTTGTTGGTACTGTATTAAATTAGAACAACTTGTTGGTAAAAAAAAAAAAAAAGTGAAACAAAAATTCAACAGAATTTTATTACAAAATAAATCTTGGATAATTATGAAGATCACAGACTGAATCCACTGGGCACACTGTCACTCCACTTGCCTCCAGCAAGGATGTCAACGCCCTGGTGAAAATACCAGTCTTTCTGCCTTCTGCCCTCATGGGCACCTTTACTCTACCTATTGATTTCACAGAGGAAGTTGTTGGTTCTGTGCATACCTCTGTGGAGGACATTGTTGCTTCACCTCTTGGCCCTGGCAAGGATGTCATCACTCTGCCTGCAGCCTGAGGAGGCCATCTCTCCATCACCTGAATCTGGTGGAGATGTCATCACTTTGCCTGTATCCTTCAAGATGGACGTCATCACTACGCCACCTGGCTCTGCTGAGAACGCTGTCGCTCTGCCACCTGATTTCACAGAAGACGTTATCACTCTGCTGCCTGCTAAGCTATTACATCATCACTCCACCTCTGGACATATTACGCTTAGTGGTCCAGGACATCCTTCCTGTCCCGGTCATCATGTTTCAGGGCTTCAGTTCCCAGTGGGCGAGTGCTTCTTGCACATGTTTTGTTCATATTTCCCCATGTGTTTTTGCTACTGTTTTGGCTCTATTTTCTCCTCCCTTCATCATTCACTGGCTTTTCATGTGTTCAATCTATTATCTGTGTCCGTTTTGTCTTATTTTTAGTTAATCATGCTGTATCTATATAGCTGATTTACATTCTTGATCATCGCATGTTCTTGTTTCTCATCATTCTAGTTATGTCGAGAATGCTTTCTATGTATCTGGCTCTTTGTTATAGTTTTATTACTAGAAGCCATCACATATTGGTTTCTCATGCTTCCTTGTTTTGAATAGTTTCGTAAGTGAGGAGAACTCTTGCATTGTGCACATTTCCAACAAATGCATGCATTACTAATAAACACAAATACATTTTTCTAAAAACTGCAAATAGTGGGAGAGGATTGCTGTTACTGATTTATACTTTAACCCTAACAGGAATAACCAATCAATTAACGTGGTAGGTGGGTGGACTTTTATAACCCTGAACCACTCTTCCCTGAAGAAGATATCTCACAATGAACTTTTGTCAGCTACAAAGCACATTTCAAAACACAGTCATTTCATAAGGAGTTATTTTCCACTTAGGCAACCTAATACATAGTCAAATAATTAATTGTATCATTAATTGTTTTGAATTCTTGGTGGAGGTGTACAACAGAGAAGCAATCTCTTATGTGAGGGAAACTGTGGTTCTTAAGTCTGTGAAAATCTTTGAGCTGGAAATCCTTGGGCTCATTAAATAAACACGAGGAGCCCCACTGAGCCCTAATAAGCATAAACACTATGAAAGATAAAAATCCGCCGAGCATTATTTTTTCCCATCCTCCAGAGTGACAAGCCCGTTATGCAGTGTATGGAATTTATGAGATGATCATCTTTGATGGCCTAGATGTCTGGTAATGGTAATGATGGGCTTTTGGCAACTCAAACCAAAGTGATTGTTGATAGCTATATTTATGTGAAATCTTTCAGCACCCTAATTTTCTCTCCTTATTTGTGTCATTTTCTATGCACAGTATCAGCTTTAGATTTGTCAATTTTGTGAGGAGGAATGATTTAGAATGTCCTTCAAACAACTTATGCAAATGGCCGAGGCTGGGGTTCAAAGAGAAACCTGCTTTTATAGCTTTCACATGGAAATCTTTTCTCTGGACTTAGTATGTTTGATTTAGTTTTTTCTTTTATTTTTTTTATTATTATTTTTTTAGCAATATATAAAGTTTTTATTATTATTATTATTATTATTATTATTATTATTATTATTATTATTATTATTATTATTATTAAATCAACTCCTAAGAGAGGGGAGGAAAAGGGAAGGAAATAAGTGGAAGAGAGACAAAATAAATAGATAATAAAACAATGTAAAAGAAAAAAAAAATACATTGAAAAAAACTGTGAGAAAAGAGACAAAATATTTATGCACAGTATATTTATGGACAGTGCATCTGTCCATCAGAAAATCATAAGTAAAACACAATTTCAATACAGGAATGAATACATGAGAGAGTGAAAAAGATTGAACAAAAAGACAAACTATATAACAAGAGATGAACAATACAGCAGGGAGGAAACTTTTAGAATGTGAAAGATACTGAGCAGCAAAACTTGCAAAGGAGACATAAGCAGTGGATCTAGCATAAATGTGTAGGTTGAACAGTAATAAATATCGAGGTATTGATGTGTTGTTCATGTAGGTGGTGACTGTCAAATTGATAAAGCTCAGCAAAACATCTTTTGGGTTTGCTGTTTCATAATCACCATTTTGTGACATTATATACCAAATATTATATAGCTGCCCAATGAAGTTAAGACCTATTGCTGATCTTTGTATCTTTTCTTAACTAATTTCTTAACTATCCAGTGAATTGCTCCAGCTTAAGGAATACTATCAAAAAAAATCTAAAAACAAAACATCTTTTAAATCAAATGTAACCAATTCAAACAGTGTCCAAATTTAGCTTTTTTCAGTTTTTCATTGGAGCTAATTTAGGAAAACATAACTAACATGTAATGAAAGGTTATAACCAATAATTAACATCATGGGTAATGGTTTATGTAAGGGTAGTGATCATAAGGCTATATGACATCTTCGTAAGAGATTTAATGACAACTGACCCTACAGAAATATTTCAAAAGGCTTATTCACACAAGCATCAGCTGTCATAAAGACATCAGACATAAAAGACTTGCAAAACAAAAGTGTTTATTTACAGAAATTGCTAAATATGTCCATCATTTCTCTCAATGCACAAATTTCAGTTAGTAGAATTATTTGGATTTGTTCTTCCTTGCTCAGATACATCAGGGTCTGTGAGAAAACATATGAAAACATACATGAAAATATAAAAACATACATTAATCCACTGATGCTGGAATTATGGGACACCCAGTACATATATATCAACTCACATACATGTATATGTGTGTCATGGCACTGTGACTGGTATTTAAAATCTTAAATGCTAAAATTAAACTCACTTTAATTAGAGTCTAAAAAAAAAGTTTGTCATTATGTCCTTGCATCATGTCCTTGTAATAAGTATTCATTAAAATCTGATAAGCAGAAATGAGAAACAATTCTGCTATACAAAACTCTGCAGTTACAGTGTAATATCAGTCGCTGTTTAGCTCTAAGTATTTTC
Source organism: Ictalurus punctatus (assembly GCF_001660625.3). Lineage (NCBI taxonomy): Eukaryota > Metazoa > Chordata > Actinopteri > Siluriformes > Ictaluridae > Ictalurus > Ictalurus punctatus. Next base: position 13,687,809 of record NC_030434.2, on the reverse strand, counting down.
TTTTAGACAGAGACATGGTTACAGCATCAAATTCTTAGCTCGCTAATGAACAATTACATCATTAGCACATTTTGTCCGTAGCTGAGTTTATGGACCTGAGTTTATTGCTCTATTTTGCTCCCTAATGGAATAACTGAGCCTAGCTCCTTTTTACAATTCAATTATGGTCCACAAGACGATTTGAAGTTTGATCATGAGTCTAAATTCAATTGGCCTGGCCTGTATATTTGACACCAATGATTTAAAGATTCACTGTCATAGAGCAGGTTTTCATGATGTTCCTACAAAGTGCTAGTACAGGAGACTTTAAGTTTTTCTCAATGAACCTTATTTGGAAAGTTATGTCAGCTCATTAACGTTATGTGGCTTACTGTATAATAAATACACTGAACTACAAACTCAGCTGTAATTGTAGTGTAAATCATCCTGGAAAAGTGTCACCTGACACTTTATATCAACAAAAATCTGTCAATACAATCAATACATTGACATCACATTTGACAAGAAACGGTCATTTTGTCAGATAACGCCTATATGAAGCTCTATAAATATTAGTATTGATTGATGTCAGTTGTCATCACGGGTTTACATCAGTTCATTGTTGTTTAGTTCTATAAACTCTATAAGTAAAGTGTTCCTACACTGCATCCTGCAATCTGCATGCTTAATCATTGTGTTTGATTCAAACCATGTTGTGTTATTAGATAATCTTTAGTTAAATGCATTTAATGTGTGAGAGAACTTAAAAAGTGTCAGCAGTTGTTCTACAGTATGTGTAATGTTATGTATAACATTTTTGGTCCTAGTACTGTTGTACTATTTCCAGAAATCGCTGGCTGACCCTGGGCAATTGAATTGTAATCAGATATTTTTGCTCTGGCCATGTACTTGCCAAAGTGCTTGAAAGTGCATGTCTCAATTACCACATGTGAAGGATAAATAGCAAACATCCGAAAAGATTAAGCCTAAAAAAGAGAACTGGATTTCATAGAATCTCCTCTCCAAAGAATACAACTGTATTAAGTCTCAATATTTGAACAGGGCTGGTCGGGAGGAAGACTGATTAAAATGAGATGTGTGATTGTGTGTCTTAGGAAATGTATAAAAAGGTGCACAGATGGACAGATGTATCAGGGGAAATTTTCAACAGCATATATACAAGTAGAAACAACATGATATATACAACACAAAAACTCTGCGTACAGTGTTTCCATACAGCAGGTAGATAACCTTATTAAACTCAGTAGCAGGTAGATATAACCTTATTAAAACCCGTGAAATGGATTGTAATGTGATATTTGCAGGATATGGTCTAATTTGAAATGTGTAATCTTTTTTTTCTGATCTCTGATTTAGTTTGATATATTTTTCTTCTTTGAGGCTCTGTACCTGTCTGTGTGCCTGTCTGTGCCCTCTGATCCTTTTCTTTCACTCTAAATCTCTGCCACATTTTACTCAGCTTGCTATGATGGCTCTCTGTCTCAAGCATAACTCATTTCTGCTGTCTTTTGTTGTCTTTCTTATTCTCTATCTCTGTCTTTTCTCTCTCTCCCTCTGTCTCACTTTTCTTTGTTGGAACTCGCTCCCCTTCATGCTTAAGGGCCGGCTGTGTCCTCATCGAGCACAAGGACAATAAGTTCCTCAGGCTGTGATTAATAATCACCAGCTGACTCTAATCACCACGTAATTAATAGTTGATATGGTGGCTTACAAAAACACCAGTGCCATTAACCTGAGCAGTATTGCTTCTGATTCCTTCCACACCTCACCAAATGTTTCTGGGGATGTGGCCAAAACGTGGGGAAATTAACACGCCATCTGCATTTAGGCTCCATTTTGGTTTGTTTGGTAAGTTCTATGAAAGTGAGAAAGGATTATGGGTTTGCAGTGGAGAAAAGTTCAGATCATTGATCTTATGCATTAAGTAGAAACAGGAAGACACACAGCAAATACTACTAAATACTATACAGTGAATCTACTGTGGTCTTTACTACTAAAATACGCCTGTATTTAGAGTTGAATTAAATGTTTGCAGTGAGGATTTAATAGTGAATTATGCACATTGGTATTCATATCTCAGACATAACTATGAATTCAAGCACTACTCTGAGTTTGCCTAAAACAGAGGAGTCTGTTTCTCACCTTGAACTTAAGCCCGATATTCTTGTGATATTAAATATAGTGCCACTGTCTGACAGTTTAATATATGTCAATATGTGACAAAATGTGACATTGAAATTCATATTTTTGGCTGTAAATACATTCAAATAACTATGGAATGCCATTTGAGGCCAATATTAAATATATAAATATGACACAGTTAATGAAGTAATCGCCTATTTAAAGTTCATGAAAAGGATTTTTCCGCACAGAGGACATCAGAGGAGATTAAATCTTAAATGGAGACATTACTTACAATCTTAAGGACCAGATTTTTATGGATAAAATTATAAAAAAACACTTGCATAAAGTGTGCTGTAAGTGTAACAGATTAATGTTTGCTCTGTTTATCTAAACTATGCAGTGATTTTAGGTGATAATTCCAATTAGGGCTATTTATGCAGCAGTATACAGTGATGACAATCAGCTAGACTCCTATTATGTTTATTTCAATGATTGCCATCTTCTCATCCATATATCATTAAATTTGTCTTTTTAATGTTAATTTAAAAACAAAAATGTTTCCTCCTTGACACATCTGACAGAAAAAAAAAAATACTGTTCAGTCTATGTTTCCTTTCCCTAATTTTTCAGGTTTAAAAGTAAGTACTTGTGTTTAACAATGCTGTTGAAAAATCCTGTCTCAGACACTTCTACTCATCAAACATCTTGCAACCCTGGAGGCCTGAACTACATGCAGATCATTTGCATAATCTGAATGGGGCCAGAAAATCAAATGCATAACCAGTCTCTGAATATGAGTAACTTTCGCTTTACTGATACAACTTTTCGCCAACTCTGAATACTGCCCATGGTGAAGTACTGAAGACCCAAAGCACTGCTGGTGGTACTCCTCTGCATATTGAGACGAGACTGTATTTATGAAGGTGCAATAAAAATAAAAGCATTGTTATTCAAGACACACGTGTACAGTACGTCTCTGCCTGGGACTTATGAATATTTCACATTATTTGCGAAAGCTCAATTTTCTTTTCCAGACTGAGGTTATGGTTAACAGAGCATGATATACAGAACCAAACAGAACTTAAAGAGGTTTTTTTTTCAGTCTTCCTGTCAAAAACCCAAAAATGCTTGACCAAAAATACACTTGAATTTGTTGGAGTTGATTTGATATGCTTGGGCAGCACAAACTCTATTGGAATAACATGTTTCCAGCCATGCTGTTCCAGATCCTATTATGACAAAAACAAAGCATAATGATGAAAAATATTGTATTCCAAATACTTATACTATACAGTATTTCAGATATTTTGATGCTTACTTTGGAGGAGCTGGAGGAGTTTAATTAATATGTCTTTTAATATAATGGGAAATACAAAAAATAGGATCTATAATATGTTTTATGGGATTCTGTATATTTTCCATTTTCTCATGGGCTGTTGATGTTCTTCTCTAAAATAAATGAATGCATTGCTCACTGGTAAGTTAACATTTAATGTACAATAGCATAGATAAATGAAATAAGCGTTGTTTCTTAATCTGCTGTTTTGATTTATCATTAATCATTTTCTCCCCATGCCTTCATCTCTCCGCTTACATCTAAATTAGGTTGTGCAAAAAGAGGATTTTCCCTTGATGTTCTCATCACAACATATGGGAGGAAAAAAAGCCCTATAACAACACTGCGCCACAGTTAACTGAGGTGCACAGAATTAAGCCTGATACAAACAGTGGAAAATTGAATCAATTTGTCTCCTCTAAATGGATCTGATATGTCACCCAAATGCTCAAATGAATGCTCCAGCTTCTTATCTCCAGCTTAATGATGTTTTCTATTTTTTTTACGCTTAATATAAGTTTCAGAGGAACAAGCAGGGAAGGCAATAAGCAAAGAAGACGTTGAATTAGGGCTGGAGATGGGATTGTTATGTGTTCAGATGGTGGAATGAACTGGCTACCGGAGAAGAGTGCTGTGTTAAATTGATAAGTGGTCATGCACACTGATGGCAATGCCCTCTGAAGTATTTTAACCCTTCCTTGTTCCCCTCTGAGCTCAAGTGTCGGAATTTCTTTAGCCTGCTCATAGTTATAGGAAACAGGCGCTCCCATATTTCAAGACCTGTAATGTGATTGTGTGTCAATGTGAGCCAGATCGCTGAAGTTTAGCCGCATTGTAAGGTTCTTTAATCCATAATGCGTCTAAATTAGAACCAGTCTACACTCTTCCACATACTGCTGGCTGTTAAATATATGAATCAAACTTTGAATTAATATCCACATGGCTTGTCCAGACTGGTTTGCAATGCAATCCATCTTCTGTGGGCATGATTCGGTTATGTAAGCAAATTGATGCATAATCCATCGCTGTCGTCCTTGTCGTCACCTCTAAGGCCTTGTTTGATTGTCGGAGTGAACAAATGGCCGTGGTAAAGACTTGCACTGAAACAGAGACTGGGGAAACCAGCCTACTAAACACATCAACAAGAATGATGTCCAATGTGCATGACAACCTGCTTAAGCCTGTGACTGTGTGTGAACTTGTGTTTGCCATATTAGAAAATGGGCAGAAGACTGAAATGAGATTTAGAACGTGGGTTAAGGGCCACATAAAGTTATTAAAACAAGGCAGCCTAAAAGCATAGTGAATTCATAAAGTGAAACTGAATTGTAATAGATTGTCAGTGGCACTTAAAGAGCTCATTTTTAGCTGTCCATAAGTGCTTGACCTTTTGTGTAAGTATCTCTGCATGTTTTCTTCCTTTTCAACTTTTTTTGACAGCTCAAACCTGGCATTGCATTCAAGAGAAATCACATTCATTTTCTCACTTAGGAATTTGCACCCTTGCTGTCATGAGATGCTGAAAAGAGCACATACAGTTAAGGACTTTGCAAGTAAATAACAAGCCCAACCTTTTGTAAGATTTTCTGTGGATCACAATGTATTACTATTACTATAACTATAACTAATTTTGGGGTGCTCGTTTAAGGTATCATCTCAGGGAGTTTTTCCTTGCCACTATCGCTTCTGGCTTGCTTATTATGGATAAATTCATACATTTAAAATTTATTTCCTTAATCTACATAACTTTGTAAAGCTGCTTTGGGACAATGTCCACTGTTAAAAGTGATATACAAATAAAACTGAATTGAATTGAATAGAATTGAATTGAAGGTCCTGCCACAGCAACCCAATTTTTTCAAGTCAGGACTTTGACTCCAAAATTTTTATTTAGCCTTTTTTGAGCCATTCAGAGGTGGACATATTCCTATGCTCTGGATCATTGCCTTGCTGCATAATCCATTTGCACTTGAGTTTTGAATTACGGACTGAAGACCAGACATTCTCCTTTAGGATTTTCTGGTAGAGATCAGAATTCATGTTTCCCTCAATTATTGCAAGTCGCCCAAGCCCTGAAGCAGCAAAGCATCCCCACACCATCACACTTCCACCACCATGCTTGACCGTAGGCATGATGTTATTTTTGTGGAATTCTGTGTTTGGTTTACGCCAGATGTAACGGGACTCCTGTCTACCAAACAGTTCCACTTTCAACTCATCAGTCCACAGAACATTCTCCCAAAAGGTTTGAGGATCATCAAGGTGTGTTTTGGAAAAATTTAGACAATTCTTAATGTTCTTCTGGGTTAGCAGTGGTTTTCACCTCACCACTCTTCCATGGATGCCATTTTTGCCCCGTGTCATTCTGATAGTGGAGTCATGAACCTTTATTGATGCAAGAGAGGCCTGTAGGTCCTTTGATGTTGTCCTTGGATCTTTTGTGACTTCCTGGACGAGTAGTTGCTGTGCTCTTCGAAGAATTTTGGAAGGTCGGCCACTTCTGGGAAGGTTCACTACTGAGTTTTTATATTTAGACATAATGGCTCTCACCGTGGTCCTTTGGAGTCCCAGAGCCTTTGAAATAGCTTTGTAACCCTTCCCAGACTGATGTATTTCAATCACCTTCCTTATCAAATCTGGAATTTCTTTCAACTTTGGCATAGTGTGTTACTGGGTAAGACCTTTTAACCAACTTCATGATGTTGAAAAAGTTCTATTTAAGTGATGATTTAATTGAACAGGGTTTGCAATAATCAGGCCTGGTTGCATCTAGTCCAGCTGAACCCCATTATGAATGCAGTTTCATAGATTTGGGGAATTAGTTATCACAGTTCCAAAAATATTTTCACACAGGCCCAGTTGGTATTGGAGAACTTTTTTGCTTCAATAAATACCATTTACAAACTGTATTTTGTGTTTAATTAAGGTTGCCTTTTTTAACCTTAGATTTTGTTTTAATTTCTGAAACAATTTAGTATGAGATATACACAAACACAGAAGAAATCAGGATGGAGGCAAATACTTTTTAAACAACACTGTAAATGTTTACATTCTAGCTAAACTGAGCTTATGGAAATCTTCAATTTTTTTTCAATATGTCATTAACTAAGACTTTACACATTACAAAGAATCATCAGTCACAACTCACTGACAAACCAATAAATATCAAAATAAACTCTAGCACCACACACAGGTGCAACAGAGATGTCATTTGGAGGAACCCTCTCACCTTGATGAGGTGTCGCGGATCCACTGATGGGGTTGTGCTCCTGTCATATCCTAAAGTGTGATGAATGAGCTGTCTCCATATGTATAGGAAACATGTCCTCCCCCCATGGATCAGGCCTCTGTGTTGTCATGTTAACAGCTAGCTGTCATTTTAACGTTGAGCTATGATTAACGTGAAGCTGTAGAGGATGTTCATCCATAATTTTTTACAGTTAACAGATTAGCCAATCAGATTGTAGATGTACACATTACTATATATCTCACAGTTTATTGTTGATGTGATCTGTACAGGTGCATATGATGTTAAAGCCATAGAGATTTTTTTTGCTGTTCTCTACAAAACAAAATAAAGGTAAAACAAGGCTATAAATTGAAATTTTGTGAATATAACACAAGCAAAGAAATAAGCCACTAAATCCAACCATGTCTCGCACTTGGATATTTGTAATAATTCACACAACCTGCTTTGGATGAAAGCTATATAGGTTCAGGTTATGGTTAGGGCTGGGGCTAAAATTAGCACCTTTTCCTATGACATTTTTACCTTTTCCTATAAAAGCAAACAAAATCGGACAACACTGTATGGTTATTCAAAATAAAACTTCTCAAAAGTTCAAGTTGCAAGGTTACAGTGTTGGCGTATGTGGGTGTGATGGACATGTTCTTATTTTCAGACCATCAGCACAGGCAGTAATAGGACTGGAGTTGAATGAATACATATTAAATATGTTTATACCACAGTGCTGTTCAATTCTGACTTGTCAGAAGGTGTTGATTAATGTTCTTTCAACTTACCATACAGCTGCTCTGACAGTAGTGCCGACTGTAATTCATATCACAGGTTTATTTTAATACTCTCGCTCCAATACATTATCATTTGTTATAGTAACATCTTACACAGGGATTTGTACAGTCTAAAAATGAATGAAACAGAATAAAAATATGTATTTCTTGACTTTTGGAAGGAGTCTCAGCACCTGAGACAGGAACGTCTTATTTATCAACACAGTGTACTGATAGCTCAATAAAGTAACATAAAGTTAATCATGGTATTTAATGATTTCATACTGATACTACATCTTTGTGGTAAAAATGGCATCTATGTTAAATTACCACAAATGTGGCTTTCGTATTATTGTGCTTTTGTCAAAATTGGACTACTGCGACATTCTACTCTCGGGTCTCCTAGCCAGCTCCATCAAACCCCTTCAGATGATTCAGAATGTAGCAACACGCCTCATATTCAACCAAACCAAAAGGACCCATGTCACACCCTCTTCATCTCCCTCCACTGGCTTACTGTAGCTGTCGCCATCAAATTCAAGGCTTTGATGCTCACGTACAAGTCCATGTCTGGAACAGCACCCCCCTACCTCAACACTCTCTTTGTGATTTATGTTCCCTCAAACAATCTGCGACCGATGCTTAGTAGTGCGTACTCAGCGTGGCTCAAGGTCCCGTTCCAGTACCTTCAAACTAACTGTACCTCAGTGGTGGAAAGAACGGACAGCAGAATCTGTCACTGTTTTCAAAAAATGGCTAAAGACTCACATCTTCAGTGAACACTTAACTAAGCCCAAACCTGCCAACCCCCACATTATTAAAAAAAAACAAAAAAAACAAAAAAAAACTCCTCTAGAACAATATGTTGTATTGTAGATACATTATATTTATATTATATTATATTATATTTCCTCATTTGTAAGTCAATTTGGATAAAAGCGTCTGCTAAATGAATAAATGTAATGTAAATGTATTAAGACCAAGCAGCTTTCACTGCTGCACAGAATTAAATAATTATAAATGAACATGCTCTGTGTTTAGTTTGAGGTGCTAAGAGCTTCCTTATATACTATTTTTACATAAGGTCTAAAGATCTGAATCCACTTGCAAGAATTGTTTTTATTCAAGAACAAAAGCTCAAATAAGCCTTTGTCTTTACTGCCTGAAAGCTGTAGGAACAATAATGCATAGCGCATAAGCACTACTAATTGAGTGTTTATTAGTTGTTGGAGATGAGCAGTGCCACCTGGGCTGCATTATCCCAGGCTGTTGTCTTCACTTTCCCTGCATCTTGCTCTGTTTACTGTTGTCCAATTATTCTCCCTGTATTCCTATTACTCTCACGTTGTATGAGACTCTCACTCTATATGTCTGTTTCTGTCTCTGTCAATTTACACGTCTCTGTCTCTTGTCCCTCTATATTTACTATACTTGTCCCTCTGTCTCTGCTTAATACTCACACTTTATTTTGCTCTTAATCCCTCTCTTTCTATCTCATCATCTTCTTGCCTTTTCCCTCGCTCAACAATTTATCTTGCCTCATTATCTTAACTAGCACGCATCTTGCTTCGTGTGCATCAAATATTCAATCACTAATTCAGTGACTATTAGTTACACTTAAGATTCCTGCCTAACTCATAGAAGATGGATGGTATTTTTACACCGGTTTATTTCACTGCAAGTGATAAATACTTAAGGATAACAGATGGGCTATTTTGTCTCAGGGAAAATCTGGAGAGGCTCCACATTTTGAAACCCAGTTCAGTTTAAGCTATTCCTATGTCTCTGGGGAAACGTGAACACTTAAAGGCACATACACTATTTTGCTGAATCCAGTTTATGTGGTAACTGTTGTTGCCTCAGGGTTTTTAACATACTGTAAGCAATGAATGGTTAGAGAAACTTAAAAGAGCAGTTTATCATTTTTAGAGCCCTCTGCTGTTTGTGAAGGGAATTACACTTGCAATGAAAACACAGATATGACTCTAAACAGCTAACATATATAGTATTTTAGGGATGAAATATAATGCCATTATCTGTATCTGTTTAGGGCTCCAAATATCCACATCTGTATTTGTATTCGGATTTAAACTCAAAGTGAGCATTGTTTAAACTGAAAGGGTATTTTTTGTTTCAATTAAATATGAATTGTACCTCTGTGCCCCCAGAAACACTGGAAAACAAGGTAGAAACACCTGCAATATAAGGATGGTCTGTGAATACTGGCTAAAAACTCTCAGCTACATGACTCCAGTTCATGATTGGTCCCAATTAGAGATGCACAGTTTTTAATCCTGCTCAGACAGTTATTATTTCTTTTTGTACCATTATTTTCTAATGAATTTATTTGGTTTTATTTCCCAAAATATAAACATATTAGTAGCCTATGTGACCATGACCAGGCAGTTACTAAGGATGAATGAATGAACACTGAATGAGTGTGCACATTTGTTTTTAATTTCTTTGTCCCACGAGCTTCATATTTGTCCACTTTTTCCAAGCTTGCATGAAAGTAAAAACCTCATGGGAACCTTAGAGAAGTGCTTCTGACTAAGATTAGTCTCAACCAGATGCACTTTGAACCGCTCTGACAAGCTTTAAAAAAAAAAAAAAGAAAAGAAAGATTCATTTTAGCACTTGTATCCATTTAGAGCACATTATCTGTTCATTCCATATAATTTATTTCATTACATTCATACCTACTGTTGTAGGACCTCAGCACACAAGCAGAATAAGATCACCCATCACGTAAGCCTTAAATCATGATCCCCTGTGTGCAGATGGCTGATTGCTGGGTTCTCAGTGTCCTGTGAACAAATGGATGAACCCTCTGAGATGAGCAAACCTCTCATTGATCTAGGCCACTGTCTGAGACATGGTGGCTAGCTTACAGGATGACCCTCAGCTGATAACTTTGGGGAAAAAGGGGTGACTCACCCAACCAGGCCCCAAGGACAATCAACACAACCTTTGTTCTCTTGCCCATTTCTCCTTCTTTATCACAGTCTTTATCACACCGGTCACACCAACTGCATGAGGACACCTCATATATTCTAAAAGATCAAGGACTGCAAGAATAATACAATAACATCTGAAATTGCCTATTTTCTTCTATGTGTTACCCTGTAATTATCATGCTTGTAACCACAAAGTCGCATTCAGACATTTGGTTGTTTAAAATGCATGAGTATGATTGATTATGGATATAGGTGTGTAATTAATTATTAATAATGTGTTAACAGCAGCCAACATATGTCTTATTTGGTATATGTGCGTTCCTTGAGTGATTTCCTGAAAGATGAGAGTAAGGAATTGTGGATGAATAGTTGATCCGCTGTTAGAAATATTAAGTTTGGACATTTCCCCTGTTTTGAGCTCAATCTAACAAAAGGAAAAGTTAAATTACCCATACACTGTATATATTTAAAAGACTATGCATTTACTGTTTAAAAAAAAAAACATGTTCTAGGTTCAAACCTATGTTCTAGGTTTGGAGCTAATGTATGTAAACAGGGGCCAGACATACAAAACAAAAAGATTCTGTGTATACCAATATTTTTGTAATTAGGGATGCCATAATGGGGGGTGAGGATTAGGACGATTCTAAGGGTGTTGATCTGACAGGGGGCCAAGCAGAACCCCATACCTGTATGATTTTGGTATTGAAATGGCCTATTTGTACAATAATCTATTAAGAAGCACGCTATAATGAATGTTCTCAGACTGTGCCAAGTGCATGTGTGTGTCCCCTTACGATGTCAGAGGATTATTCAGAAACACGGCACTTCACAGTTGTAGATGAGGTAGATGGCAAGAGATAGTGCAGACAAAATTGTGATACCAAAAGAGTAAACAAAAACATGAACAAGAGGAGAGAGCAAGATGAGGAAGACAGCTAGCC
>NC_030434.2:13348937-13371437 GCF_001660625.3 Ictalurus punctatus | reverse complement strand
AGTCACTTTGGATAAAAGCCTCTTCTAAATGAATAAATGTAAATGTAATAGTGGTAGTAATTGCAGTAGTAGTACTAATTGTAGTAGTAGTAGTAGTAGTAGTGGTGGTGGTGATAATAGTACTAGTAGTAGTAGTGGAGATAATAATATTAATAGTAGAAGTAGTAGTGATAGTAGTAGTGGTAGCAGTAGTAATAATTGTAGTAGTCCTGATAGTAATAGTGGTAGTAGTAGTAGTAGTAGTAGTAGTAGTAGTAATAGTAAAAGTAGTAGTAGTGATAGTAATAGTAGTAGTGGTAGAAGTAGTAATAATTGTAGTAGTCCTGATAGTAATAGTGGTAGTAGTAAAAGTAGTAGTAGCAATAGTAGTTACTAATACTGGTAGTAGTTTTAGTAGCACTGGTAGAAGTTACTAGCATAACCAGTATGTTTATTTTCATCAGATATTATGCCATCTACAAATTTTTGTAATCAAATGCATCATGACACGATATGATGCATACATTATGAAAACTGACAAACATAAGTTTGCATGAATATTTTGTTATGGCATGTTGAAATTATGGCAATTGGACACATCCAACATGTAAAATACATTTCCATACTTTTTCTCTTATATATTTGTAATTACCAGGTGGGAACTTGGAGTGAAAAACACACACACAAAAAAAAAAAAACAATACGACTAGTTTAGTACAATATTTGTGATTCTTAGCATGTAATAATATATCCAAAATATCTTTGACATTTTCATATTAAAGTCACAAATATCACATAGCTAAAATTAATATGTGACATATGCTGCAATGAAGCAAAATATTATGGCAGCTTTCATGAAAAATACCAGTAACTTTAACAAACTATTATGACCTATTATGATAATATTATGACAGTATCGTTATGCAGTTATTTAAGGTTCATGAAGAACAGTAAATCTAGAATGTTAAGAAAAAAAAACTGAACATTAATTGACTTTAAAAAGCAATTTAAATATTCAGATGATGGTCCTGTGTTACGCAGTGATAAAATATAGCTTTAATGCATTCAAAATGTCTACCATGCCAAAGCTTTACACAATCAATTGAACAGATCACTACCTTCTTTTCTTCAACCCTCCCTTTCTACCTACCACTTTTTTTCTCTCATTTTCCCATTATACCAGACAGCAAACATGTTGTCAGTGGCTTGTCCTCCTTTAGGCACAAGACAGCTGCCAATGTTTTGACACAGGTGCCTGTCTTCTGCAGAGACACGGGTGTGTATAGAAGCGGCTTCAAAGGCTTGTTATGACGTTTGACTTGAGACTTTGCGTGAAGCTACATACACAATAGCAGGATATGTTGCTATTAACCTCTAAAAAGACACAGTGCGCCAGCTGGCAAGGTTTCACGCCACAGATGCATGTTGATCATAATATTATTTGAAACTTTTGATGAGCAATGTTGCCAGGATGGGTCAGCTTGCATGCTAATGGCGCAATAAAGTCAGGGCAGCTGGTATAAAAGTGCTAGCAAAGATAAAAAGACATCAGCAGAAAGTTTCTTTTTTTGGCATCTGCATGCGATTATTTCATGTTAACATATGTCTTAAGGTCGATTAAATTGTTTTCATATTTTTGTGTAACTATGTACGACAGCATCACCACTGCTCAGTAGAAAAATGCACAAAATGCACTATATGTAGAAGCAAGGCTGGGACTGATTTCTTTCTAACCCAGACTGTATATTCATGGATCCATTAGTGATAGTTTTGCCAGGTAAATACACTAATATATGGGCTAATATTTTTCAACTTGCTTCACTAATTATCAGCAATGATTAAGAAGGAACTTGTGAAATATAGTTGTGAGTGTTAACGTGGAGGAGTATTTACTCTGTTATATTTTTTTTCTGCAGAAATACCTTTGCAAGAAAAAAATTAACGTACTGTAAACTGCATGCTTAGTGTTTTGTTTTGGGATTTTTTTAACTAAAAGGTTACAGCTTTTTGTTCACCATGTTTGGTATTTGGAAGAAATCCAGTAGAGCATAATGGATCCGTAACACTTACAAGAAAAATAGAAATCATGAATGCTCGTGCCTATCTGGGATATTATGCCATCGATGAGACCTTGTGATATAATTCACTGATCAACCCCTAATTGTCTAGCTGTTTTCCCTATCACATCATGACCAGTCAGCAGTAATTAATGTGGCATGGATATTGTGCTCTAGACCGATATGCATGAGTCTAGGACAACATTTTTCATTCTTGCAATTAATCTTTGAATATAAAAGTTCAGTGTGCTACCACATGGCGTACTTTTCAGAGACAGAGCATACTGTTTATTGCGGCTTCTTTCAATCATGTCACATGAACTGACTCAGTGCATTCCAGGGCCTCTCATATGTCTGCACCGTCTGCTAGAAGGCACCATGAAGCGTCTGCAGTTTCAGATTTCCTCTTTTAATTACTGATGACATGCTGTCATAAAGATCCCCTGCGCTCCATTATTAACCTCTGTGTAATCACGCTGCACCAGCCAGCAAGTTAAAGACTCCAACATATGGGTCTGCAGGCTTCAATAGCCAAGATATGCATCCACAGAGATACACTAATCATCCTTACAATTTCTAGCAGGCATTATTTTGCAGCTGAGTGCTCGAAATGCTGACTGGACAATCAGTCCATCCCACCAGTAAATTGTGTTTAGAGCTCCTTGGATCTGGTCCGGCAGCTGAAGACTTATAGTGTGCAGTTTTGAGAGCTCTAGTGCACAAACAGATCATATACAACAGCTCTTTTCATCTCACAGTTTAAGATTTTGCTCCTGAGACACTGTAGATTGTTGTGCTTTCCACAGTCTAGCATCTTTGTGTGTCACAGTAAATAAAGCATCCATGCAGCTCAGCCCTAAATTCCAGACAAAATATTATTCCCTGGTGTTAAGTGTAGCCAAACAATCTTTTTGTTGGTGTTATTGATTTGGTAAATACGGAGTTGTGTGTGCTTCACGGCTGTGGGAGCCTTTTTTTCCTTTTACTTTCTAGGTGAGAGATCATTTCCTTTTTGTTCTTTTAAAGAATTAAATATTCGGTGTAACAAAATAAGCAAATATTATTTGCATTCATGTCAGAAACCTTTTATACACAAATACAAGATTTTAGGGTTATATGTTATTTTAAAAATGCATTAACATTTGCAGATGAGCCAAAATATCATTAAAAATGAACAAATGAATTTTCTTTCTATTTTTTACAACACACCAAATGACCAGTTATAACAACAAGTTATAATGTAACTATTAAAGAAAACACTATACCTTTGGCAAGTGCATATTTTGTGTAGTTTCATGGATAATGTGTCATACAAAGCCCGCGGTATACTAAGCCAAAGCCCATTTTAATCTCAGCACAAAGCCCTAAGATTATAATGTTCTTAATGGCTCTATTTTATTTCTCACTAAGAACATGTTACAACTCACTCATTGTAAAATGTAAAAGGAAATCCCCGACACATGGGGAGAACATGCAAACTCCATGCACCCAGGGCAGGGGCAGGATTCAAACCACCACATTTTGGGGTTTATAATGCAATCACACTAACCACTAAACCATCATGCCCCCCCTGAACTCCCATTTCTCTTTAAAAGCTCCTAGCAAGTGTGCTAGATATTGAAATATTATTATATATTAGATATTGAAAGCATATAGATATTAAAGTACTGGAGGTTTACTGCAGGAGGAGAAAAAGTAGAGCAGATTTGGATTTTCCAAAATTTTCCCATTATTGGGGTCTAATTTTAATCATTTTCAGTGGAATTGTTATAAAGTCATTTTATGGCAATGTTATTAATATGGCAAGGTAGATCATGCCATCACTGCTTCTACCGCTGTATGGCATGAACTCAAAATACATATGTGTGTTGCACTCATCACTATCATTGTACAGATGCAGTGATTTAATCATGCAGTGATTTCATTTAAGTGTATTTCCTTATCCCACCTGAATTTAATTCTTCACCACTGATACACACAGCGCATACACAGAAAGTGGCATCACATGCTTTTTAAAAAATTACATTTTCAGACATTTCTTGTAAGTGAATTTTCAAGGTGAACAAATAAGGTAGATTCGCGCCTCCATCACAGCACTACAAATGAAAACCATCTGGTTTTCGAATTTCTGTAATACTACACAGGGGTAATATGACCAGATTTTGTTTACTCACAAACCTTGACAGGTGATTTCATATGCTGGGTGAAGTTTAACAGGTTACTCTGTAGACACTCTGAAGTATCTACATGGCGCTAGTGGAGTGAGAGTAAGACGTGTGCTTGTTTTGACTGATTTGATTGACAATTTGCATCATCTACAGAAGATCAATGATGAAAGCCGGCCTGCAGAGAGTTGCAATAACCATGCCATGAGATGATGCGCTGTCTGATCTTCCCGATATTATACAGAGCAAACCCACGAGATTGGGAAATGACTGTCACATTGTATATATAGGCAAGATGGTCACAGACTTTAATGGTAGTAGTGACAAGGAACCACGCTCAACAATTATGATGTGTTGGAGAGAGGGATGAGACGTGGGATGACAAGAAGATTAAGAAAACATGTTTAAATCGAAATGCAGCATCAAAAGTGTCAGAACACTGGCCTTACTTCAATGCATTCTCTTGATCTATCTTCCTAAATACACACACCCAAACGGACAATGTCTAAAAGCCCATCTGGGCTGGCCCTCCAGGGTCATGCATCTGTGCAGCTGCCTCTGTTACTGCTACAGTACATCCACCATGGCGTGAATAATGGATGCACTCAGCAATTAAATACTGAAATGAAGACACAGCAGTGAGAGGAATTTTAAAAAGCTGAGGCATGTCCAACTACTGCTCATAATTTGCCTTTGCTGGCTGAACCCTTTGCTCTGGATCATTTAGCACTTTCATTTAAGTTAGCCATGTGTTATGGAACAGAGAGAAAAAAAAACAACACAAGCAACATTCCAGTACAGTACTTCTGGACAAGTTAAGGTCAGTGTGCCCTTGAATTAACCATGTACTCAGCATATCAGCATGTAGGCGCTGTCAGAGTGGTGGTAAGAGCAGTGAAAAATAAGGTTTGGCTTTTTAATATTTATTTATTTATTGTGTTTTCTTAGAAAGAAACTGGACAAACCTAATTAATTACACTTTTTTCCCTTTATGAAGGGGTTCTTTTCAGAGAACAAGCAGTGAACATGATAGAGATCCATGTCTTTCTTAAGGTCATAGATACCTAAATCCAAGTTAATGCTGGTCTTATGTGCCACAAGATACAGTAAAAGTATGAATAATTAATGACTTTCCTATGTTAAAATGAATACTTCATTAGAATTCCACCTACCTCTTGTCTGTTGTGTTTTGTTGTGCTTGAATGGTTTACAGTCCCAAAAGGAGAGATATCAATCAAGCTTTCTAATAATATTAAGTCACACCTTGGCACTCCCAGTTCAAACTAATAAAAATCAACTGTAGTCTGAGAAGTCTTTTATCATATTTAAATTTTTGCTGAGGGTTAAATTTTAATACCAAAGCCGGTATCATAAAATACTGTATGTTCCTTGCTTCATTATTATTATTATTATTATTATTATTATGAGCTGTAGAAACTTTGCAAACAGCATTGATCTGCAGCGAGAAAATCAGCAGATCCTTGTCATCCAAAGTAACAAAGGATGGGAATCTATAAGATAAATATATATGGTGTCCAACGTCACAGCTGTATAATCATATCTCAGGTTTCTAAGTACATCAAATCCACCATGACAAATCTTGTAAAATCAAGAATGGTGAACAAACAAAAAGGTGTTGAAAATATTCTAGTTAGTACTAGATAGTAGATTGTAATCCATCCTCCATGAGCATTATCTCAACATATTCTGAGATAGCTTGTTTGTACTATAAGCATGCCTGACACATTCTTACTCTTCCCCCATGGACCCATGGGAAATAAGCACATATCATTTGCCTCAGGCCGGCTTATGATCATATATGCTTGACCCCCAGAGGATCTATAGACAGGTATAGAAGTTTATATACAAATCTCACACAGCACCAGTTTTACATGTGTTATTCATCATTATAGTGCAGGCTTGATCATAAAATGCAGAGCTTCACTGCCATTATGGTGAGCACTTTACATTAGGGACGACCTATTAGGAGTTTAGTGCCAGTAGCTAAATGCCTTATGTTGCCCATATATCATTTCGCTGCTAGTCTTAAAATTTGGCACAAACACTCTTTTATGAATGCTTTGATTTAGAATCTATAAAAAGTTTTGGGAATTAAAATTTGAGTGACAACCGAGGAAACCTTAAAGATAAAACAGAAAATAATGTTCAGTATGGAACTGAGGTATGATGATAATATTCAGCTGTGAATGTACAGAGAGAGCGACAGAGAGAGAGAGAGAGAGAGAGAGAGAGAGAGAGAGAGAGAGAGAGAGAGAGAGAGAGACCATTTACTGCCTTCCAGCTAATGAGGAAAATAGCTGCAAGGATGCTCATATTGTTTGAATAACTTTATTATACACCATTCTCTCTCTCTCTCTCTCTCTCTCTCTCTCTCTCTCTCTCTCTCTCTCTCTCTCTCTCTCTCTCTCAAACTTTCTCTTAGGGAATTAGACATATGGGCTTAACCTGAGTGGTGTGTGTGTGTGTGTGTGTGTGTGTGTGTGTGTGTGTGTGTGTGTGTGTGTGTGTGTGTGTGTGTGTGTGTGTGTGTGTGTGTGTGCTGTGACAAAGATGTTAAACAGCAAAAGCATATGCTATACAGATTGTTGTGTATAAAGATGCATATTGTGATCTCAAGGGAAAAAATGATCTCAAATGCTGTGCCACATTTTAATGTTTCATGTGTGAACGTCTCATTATTTGAAAAAATAAATGCTTTAAAAATGCAAAGCTGGCTGCTAGCTCCAATTGCAGACCAGTGCATTTTCATCTAGCATGCTGCTACACTGTCATATTCCAGTGACATTGACATTTTCTCTGAAATATCAGATCTTTCAGGGTAAACAATTTCTCTGCCAATTAAATGCCGTGAACTCTGTAAAAGGACTTCGCACAGCTATTTGTACGGCTATTTTCAGCAGTCCTCTCTTTAAAACAGATAAGACACATGTGAAGATATGTGAAGTGGGTCCTCGGAGAAATAACTTTGAGCATGATGACACTGACGGCCCCTGGCTCCAGACACAATGACAAAGCCCTGTATATGAAATTGAAAGCCGCGCTGTTTATGACAAGTCACCGAAGGAGCGCCAGCAAAAGTATCAGCTTTATGACAGCTCTAAATGGAGCTGTTATGGCAAAATTTAGCGTTCAATCCTCGGCCGTTTCGAGGAGTTACCGAGGTTAGACAATGGGGCGATAAAAGCGTGGCAAAATAATCATCTCAATAAGCCACAGAACATGACCTGTAAAATGATTAGGCAAGAGAATGACAGAAATATTCTGCACGCTCCCAGAGCATCTCAAAATTTACAGCTTTATTAGATTGTCCGCATGGCCATCTCAGCGCGTGGGTGAAGATGATTCAGGGTGAGCGGAGGGTAATGGGAAAACTTGAAATCCATTGGTCATATTTACCCAGGCTTCAAAGGAGCGAAACAGTGTTACAAGTGCCGGGTCTTTCAAATAGATCAGGATTAATCTTGGCAGTTTGATGGGATCATTGAAAACATAATTTCAGGAAAGAGATAGTGGGTGGGCCAAAGCAGTACACTGAAAAATAATAATCAGCTGTGTGATTATTTGAGGGGGGGGGGTGATTTGGAGCAATAGCAGTCTGTGTACGTGCATCCATAAATGTCAGTGCATCTATATGCGTCTTTGTGCTTAAAGGTATATTTGGTTGGAAATGAGCTGAAGTTCAAAATTCAAACAAAACAAATGAGTGTTTCATCTAAAACATCACCTCAAAAACATGCACATGCACCACTAATACTAGTGTAAGTGCTTTTTAAATGGACACATAAGGCAAGCAATGATGCCTTCCTTTCCTGATTGGTTAGACATTGGTGGTCCACATATTACGTTGTCCTCCTAAGAGATATTTTATTTACAAATTGTTATTTCACAGCTCTAGGGCCTCCTGTTCGATACTGAACTTTGGTGACTGTATGTGAGGAGTTTCACATGCTTTATTTATGTCTGTGTGGGTTTCGTTCAGGTTCTCCAGTTTCCTCCCACCTCCTAAAACATGCCTGTAGGTGTTGAGTGTAATGAGGTGTGTGTGTCTGTCTGTGTGTGTGTGTGTGTGTGTGTGTGTGTGTGTGTGTGTGTGTGTGTGTGTGTGTGTGTGTGTGTGTGTGTGTGTGTGTGTGTGTGTGTGTGTGTGTGCCCTGAAATGGACTGTTGTCCAATCCAGAGTGTACAGATGAGAAGGTGAGAGAGCTTGATGCACTAGAGGACTAAAGCGCTGCTGCACTATTCTTTTTAGGTAGAGATGGTGAGTATTAAATCCCACTGGCACAACTATCAGCAGGTAGTCGAACAGCATTGTGGGAAATCTAGGAATCAATTAACCAAAGTGAAAAAAGACCAACATGTTAATTAAATAAGTTTAATCTAAATAAATAAATAAGTTTAACTCAGAAATTGTCCCTGTGTAGGAATAACTCTTAAACATCATTGAGTATTTACCTTTACCCATTAAGCCTCACTAGCACTAACTGCCCAAGTGTTCTTATACCAAATTTCATTACTCTATAGAATATGAGATGTCATTTTCTATGCTAAAACATATCCCTAGCTATTATTTTCTTAATGGTTTAGAGTTTGAATTAGATCTTTGACTCTTTCAGCTCAAGCCTACCTCTCAATGTTTTTGAAAAATACAGTTTACATGGGTGTATTCTCTCTCTCTCTCTCTCTCTCTCTCTCTCTCTCTCTCTCTCTCTCTCTCTCTCTCTCTCTCTCTCTGTCTCTCTCTCTCTCTCTCTCTGTCTCTCTCTCTCTCTCTCTCTCTCTCTCTCTCTCTCTCTCTCTGTCTCTCTCTCTCTCTCTCTGTGTCTCTCTCTCTCTCTCTCTCTCTCTCTCTGTCTCTCTCTCTCTCTCTCTCTGTCTCTCTCTCTCTGTCTCTCTCTCTCTCTGTCTCTCTCTCTCTCTCTCTCTCTCTGTCTCTCTCTCTCTCTCTCTCTCTCTCTGTCTCTCTCTCTCTCTGTCTCTCTCTCTCTCTGTCTCTCTCTCTGTCTCTCTCTCTCTCTGTCTCTCTCTCTCTCTCTCTCTCTCTCTCTCTCTCTCTCTCTGTCTCTCTCTCTCTCTCTCTCTCTCTGTCTCTCTCTCTCTCTCTCTGTCTCTCTCTCTCTGTCTCTCTCTCTCTCTGTCTCTCTCTCTCTCTCTCTCTCTCTCTGTCTCTCTCTCTCTCTCTCTCTGTCTCTCTCTCTCTCTCTCTCTCTCTCTCTCTCTCTCTCTCTGGTATTCCAACTAACACTGAAAAGGAAGAGCATATAAATAGTGTTTTCATTAACCATACACAGGTAATGCACTCCTTCTCTGTGACTCCTCCTCCCATTCATACCCCACCCTAGTTTGCACAAACACATTAGAACAGAACGGAATAAATTCACAGATCTTAAGGCAATGTTTCTGCAGTCACATTTGGGAGTAAAATATGCAAGCTTAGACCCTCACTATTCAGTTCACACATTTCTTTTCATAATTACCTCATTATGAAGAATTAGCACTGTGTATGCTGTGGAGACAGAGCTTCCCTCCAGGGGTATTTTACCTGATGCTAGTCAGATACTGTATGTTTGTTCAGTTCAGATCCTGAGATATACTCAGGTTGTTGTCCTGGTGGTCTAGGGCTGAATGATGCCTTTATGGTAAGAGTCGCCTAGGAATAGCCCTGAAATATTGTCCTTGTCCACCATTTGATGTGCATGTCTCTAAGGCTTAGTGTACAGTAGTGACGTCTCTGTGTGTCCTGAGGTTTGGCTTCCATCCACTTTCAGCTTTGCATTATATTGCACTGGGACAGCAACAAATGTCTCAGACTGGAACGCTGTCATTGCTGTGGTATTCAGTGGTTGTGGACAGAGAAATAGGGGAATGTAAATATCTGATTCTTTGACATTCAGTCTTGTAATTCACAAGAGGAACCTCAGAAGTAAATATCAAGCTGCTGTTATCCTTCAGAAGGAGGAGTATGAATGATCCCACTAGCTGCATGGGAAAGAAAAACAATCATCCTGAGTGGGGCTGTCTCGAGAGTCCTCATCTGGCTATTCACACACACACACACACACACACACACACACACACACACACACACACACACACACACACACACACACACACACACACACACACACACACACACGGTTTCCTTGTAGGGACCAACCTAATGTTCCCACAAGGTCAAAACTGTCAGATATTGTTATCCTTAATCACTAAATACTGTAAATTATGGAAGCCCTAAGCGGCCATGCATTATTAATTTTTTTCTTTGTTGTTTTCTCGTGATCATGACTTAATTTTCTCGTGATCTCGACATAAGAAAAAGCTGTTTTCACACGATGTAATTTTATTCTGCCTTGTGAATGGGACTGGTGTTACATGCACGTTGGCATCTTCACCATCATAAATGTATAATTCCCCGCTGTAGAGATGGATTTTATCTCTGCATTAAGTGAGAGGGGTGTGTGTGTATGTCCCCTTCTCAAGTGTCGGACACTAATGTGGAAGTCGTCAATCCTGCAGGGATGACGTATTTGACGTATATGACCACCCCAGAAGTTAGCATCACCCTGACTCCCTCAACAAAGCCAATAAGAGTTTCCAATGGCTTTTGGATTATTGCAGAAAATAAACACTGTGACAAACAAAAGTTTATGATTCTTACATGTTTTGTTCATCAAGGTCATTTTCACAAATGAACACAACTTATATGAATTTTCAAGCTTAAATACAATCGCCAGAAGTAAAAAGCTAATGTTAGGCTATAAACGAACTACATCACGGTCGCATGACTTCAGCGGCACCACTGATACACCAACAACTCTTTCAATCTTCATTTAAATAAAAAAAAACACTACAATTGGAAACTACTATAACCTGATAAATCTAGACGTTGGAAAGTTTGAGTTTGCAAGAGCACGAGTATAAAAACAACGAGGCTGTAGTAGAGGAGTTTTCCTCTTCATTGCAATGACATTTAAAGTCCCTGACAACCTCTGTAGTACAATTTAGCCACTTGTTCACAACTGTCGTTTTCAAGACACGTAAAAGCTTAACAAAAGCCTGAGTGGAGTATTACTGATGTGTTTTATGTCATAGTATAAAACGTGAACATATCGTGAGATTATGCAAACCACAGATCCTATTTCAGGCATTTCAGCAAAAATCCATTCAAAAAACCCATTGACTTCGGGACAATAGATGTCGAATACACAGAAAAATTTAGTCAAGTTCACGAGAAAAAAGTAAGAAATCTTCTATACAACTGATTTAGGTGAGGGTTTACTTTCAGCTGATTAACAATACAGAGAGGCATGAAGCATGCTATATTGTTGAATACTTCCCCTACAGTTTCCAACATTCAGAAGCTCATACACTTTCTTTGTCTGTCTATATGACAGCATCATTTAATGGCAATGAAAGCATACCTTTATAAATGTAATATCATATTTATAATTCACAATCCAGCATAACTGCTATGTTTATTGACCATGCAACCTGTTACAGCCAGTGCCATCAAAATGGAAAAACGTCATTAAAAGAGGCAATTTTACCATTACCATATCACTTGATTTACTGTTGAGTTATTTTCTTACCAATAATGTATCTAAAATATAGCAGCAATTCAGAAACTTACCAGCTGGCAAAAAAGGTCCTGCGGTTTGCCCAATTCGAGTTTTGGCAGCTGGTTAGTTTGGCCAGTAGTTAGAATAAACATTGCTAATGGTCCCTCTGTCTCTGATACTCATTTGATGAGAAAAGATTGATATTTTCTGTTGAAAACCAAAGACAGACAGGCAAACAGAGATTAATTAACTCTGCTTATTTAAAATGACCAAATAATTCCAACATCACTACAGGAATACTGATTTTATACTACTTTTTGTATTAAACCAACCTGTTCCTCTATAATTTGCATATAGAGTATTACTATCAGCATGTCCTTCCACATTTACCATAGAGGGCTGTCTACATTAATAAACACTCCCACTATTGACATTTGCAGCATTTGAGGTGTATCACCTGTCAAGGAGTGGGATATATTAGGGAGCAAGTGAACAGTTGATGTGTTTGAAGCAAGAAAAATGGGCAAGCGTAAGGATCTGAGTGACTTTGACAAAGACCAAATTGTGATGACAGGAGGACTGGGTCAAAGCATCTCCAAAACCTCATTAATGTGCATTGAATGGTTATTACCTACCAAAAGTGGTACAAGGAAGGACAAACAGTGAACTGGCAACAGGGTCATGGGCACCCAAGGCTCACTGATGCGTGTGGAGAGTGAAGGCTAGCTTGTCTGGTCCGATACCATAGAAGAGCTTCTGTAGCACAAATTGCTGAAAAAGTTCATGCTGGCTATGATAGAAAGATGTCAGAACACACAGTGAATCACGTTTTCTTTTACATCGTGTGGACGGCGAGGTGCGTGTGCATTACATATCTTGAGAAGAGACAGCATCAGGAAGCACTATGGGAAGAAGGAAAGCCGTGGAGACAGTGTGATGCTCTGGGCATCTGCTGTTCTGCTGGGAAACCTTGGGTCCTGGCATTCCCGTGGATGTTACTTTGACACGTACCACCTACCTAAACATTGTTGCAGAGCAAATACACCCCTTCATGACAACAGTATTCCCTAATGGCAGTGGCCTCTTTCAGCAGGCTAATGCGCCCTGACACACTGTGAAAATTGTTCAGGAACGGTTTGAGGAACATGACAAAGAGTTCAAGATGTTGACTTGGCCTCCAAATTCCCCAGATCTCAATCCGATCAAGCATCTGTGGGATGTTCTGGACAAACAGGTCCAATCCATGGACTCCACCCACCTAACTTAAGAGACTTAAAGGATCGGTTGCTAATGTCTTGGTGCCAGACACCACAGCACACCTTCAGAGGTCTTGTGGAGTCCATGCCACGGGTCTGAGCTTTTTTTGCTGGCACAATGGGGACCTACACAAAATTGGGAAGGTGGTTTTAATGTTATGGCTGATCAATGTATGTACAACTGTAGTAAAACTAAAGCCCTGAGTCAATTGGGCACATAGGGACCATCTGTTTACTGATCAATGCCTGACTCTTCCTGTCCAAAGGGATTCACTTCAGGGTGTTAGCAGCTGGTGTTTTTGTTTGTTGTATTAGTTCACATGAGAATGGTGTAGTTTTTTGTGCTTTCACTCTGTTATTGTGTGTTTATTCTGGCACACAGACTCATTAATTTATTGGGCCTTTAATGAGGACGTGGCTGAGCTCATGAATGCATTTGATGGCTACCATTGTCCTGTTCCAAATACAATAACATCCATATTAAAAGACGCCACAGGCTCAGGGGTATCAATCCTGCATGAATGTTTTAGAGCTTTCTGATGAATAATTAAGAAGCAATAAATCATAACTAGATCGTTGTAATGAGTGCAAAAATCTGACATGACATATCTGCTGCTTTAGATGGCCATCTCAGCCTGGATTTTTGAAAAGAAACAGCTATTAGGAAATATCACATGATTCAATCTTGGATGCAGTGAACAATATTGTTGCAGCAGTCATAATAGCAATGAGAAAGGAGAATTTCTCTGGCTTATACCATCTCAAATAAGCATGCTTGTTGAAACGTTTCCTTTGCTTTTGGCCTGTTTGCCTTCTTTGCCCCAAAACCACAAGTGTCAGTTTGAGCCAGTTCATTGACTTTAAAATGCTGCTCATGCGTTACTATCCAAAGCCTAGGGCTCTCAAGGTTACTGTGCGCAAGTCAAGTTCATAAATGTATTCATGAATGGTAAGGTGCAACTCAAGTGAAGGAAAGTTTGAAAGTGAAGCATTATTCAAAAAGGCATACTAGTGGGTTTTTTATTGACTTGAAAAAACCTGACCATGTCTATGCAGTTTCACTTTAGCAATGATATCAGTCTGAATGTTTTAAAGTAGAATTATTGCACTAAGCTGTTAATATTAGGAAATATTATTGTTGGCTGAAGTAGCCCTAAAATCAACCCCGTGCTTAATAAAAACAAGTCCACTTCCAAATCTCAAACTCTGACCCTGTGTTAAATACACAAATCATGACTACCTTTGGCTGTCTAAACCTCTGAGTCACTGACCTTCTTCAAATAGTCAAATGAAGACTAAAGACCTAACTCGTCACCAAGCACTTGAATTAGCACTTAGTTGAAAAAAATATATATATTATTATTATTATTATTTTTATTACTGCCTTGTGTGTTTTATCTTCATGCTGTTCCAACATCACCAACAGGGTTTTAGTGTTGACCTAGTGCTCTAGCATGATGTGTTTTTGAGACTGGACATCTGCTAAATGTACGGTAGAGTACTGTGCGAACGTCTCATACAAAGAAATGCTGAAAAGCGAAGATGCCTTCAAAAATATTGAAAATTGAAAAAATGTCTACATAAAAAATTAACGAACAGTAGACGGTCATGAAGTAAACAAATTCAGTTTTTGGTGTAACAACCCTTTGCTAAAAATGCATAAGCAGTCTCACATACAAGTTGTGCAGTTTTATAAGGAAAATAGCCGGTAAGTTCTGCTGAACATCTTGGAGAATCAGCCATAGATCTTCTGGAGAGTTTGACTGTTGCACTTGCTTCTGTTTTTGCAGATAAAACCTGACAGATTTATTATGTTTTTTTGTTTGTTTGTTTTTTGTCTGAAAAGTGGTCTATTATGTAATATGTTGCTTTCCTTACTGACACACAAACATTTTTTGTAACATTAAAAAAAAATTCATGTTCATAAATCTAAAATGTTTTTGTACTACTCAATAATGCAGAAGTTATTAAAAAAATAATAAAATAAACATATATATCACAATTTGTATTTAAAAAAAAAAAAAACTACGGTGCCGAAGACTTTTTCAGAGTACAGTATGTTGTAATATTGACAAAGTCAGTAGTATTGGCAGAATAAAAACCACACGTAAACATCAATATCCTAAGCTGGTCTTGTATTATTACATACATTGGGGTCCAAAAGTCCTAGACCTTAATAAAAATCTGAATTTTAAAAAATATATATCATTTAAAACTGGGGAAAATAAATAGATTTTTCAACATTTTAAAACCATAAAGGAAATGTGCCACATCAATTCAATATTCAAGATGTTGTACAATTTTAGGTCTCTATTTATATGTAAGTAAATGTGTGATATTGAGCATGTTACCTATTTTGTACAAAAGATCAGATTTTCCTCACGCCTAAACTCTTTTATTGAACCATGTGTTCAGACGATACACCGACACAGTTGATCTAAAATGGATCATAAGGTTTTGCACAAACTTGTGGAGTCAAAGGGGACTTTCTATTCTCCATGCATGTGTTTTCGTTACTAACAAAAGCCCTGAAGCTGATTCGTTTGGACTTTAAGGAACCGAGACCAACAGCACCACCAACAACTGTAACAAAAATACAGAAAATAATGGTATGAGGTAGAGGCTGGGCCTGACTTCTTGTGAACCTAAACTGTAGATTTACAGCATCAGTGAAAGTTATTATACACAGTGAAGACCGCCAGAGATTTGGGCTAAATTATTGTTAAGAAAATGACGCAACAGTAAATCAAATAATATAGTGATGGTACAATTGCTTCTTTTAATTACATTTGTTATTTTAATTACATTTATGTTTAAAAGTATGCTTTCATGGCCATTTACAATGGTCCATTTATACTAGTCCATCATGCTAAACCATCTCCCTCAGGTTATCCTTAGCACAAACACTCAGCATCTAAACTCAGTAAGACCACCACTATTGTGATGAGGTATTTATAGGATCTAAAGCAGGTGAAATGAAACTAACGTGGAATCCCGGACATTTCCTCATATTTAGAAATCCCGGCCGACGCTTTTTTAAGGTCTGAAAAAGAGGACATGTCCAGGAAAAAGAGATCATATGGTCACCCTACCAAAAGCATTTCAGAGAGCAATATGTGTTCATTTCTACCGAATTAACTTTGTGCACAATTTATTTGAGCGTGCACCAGGAGGTTGCTCATGTGAGCCACGAATGGCAAGAGAGAACTAGAACTATAATCAAGCAGCTGTCAATATTATGTTATGTCAAAAGATTAATTTCTTTGGTTTTAAATGAAAAAAAATTGTAATCCTGATAGTATTCCTATTTTTTAATAAATATACCTCTAATCTGATTACTTTGTTTTTTGACGGAACTGTAACGGATCACAGTTACCAGGTTGTTGTTTTTTTATCCTAATTACGTAATGCTGTTACATTTATTCCGTTACTCCCCAAGCCTGTTTATTTCTCCCATTCAATATCATGACCAGCTGTCTCTCATTATGCATAGTGTCCTTACTTATATAGAATGCTATGCATAATGTGACATGGCTAAGTGGTTAGAGTGCCTGATCACCCTGCTTCTGCTAATCCTCTAATTAATCCATCTGCGTCAGCCACTGTCAAGCTTAATATAACTCAAAGCATATGAATGCTAAAAACAAAGGAGTCATGTAAGGAGTTATCTCATCAAGATTTCACTTAGACACTGAGTGTGTGACAGGCAGCGGAGAATCAACTTCAACTTTAGTAAACAAAACATGAGGAATGTTAATTGGCTTTTTCCAAAAAAAAAACAAAAAAAAGAAGGAAAGAAAATATCTTTAAAAATCTTTTTTAGTGAACCCATAGGGTATTTGCGGTCACACTGAGGATGTTCTATAGCTCTGGCTCAGATCTGATATGAAAAGCTGCCTCGTGACCAGAAATCTTCATTGCTTATGGATTTGATTAACCTTTCCATGCATGTCGCAGTAATGTGGGTGGTGAGGAACACACGGTGGCATTTGTATGGACCATAGAGAGACTCTCCTTTAAATGCCACAGCTAATGAAGCCACCAACTAACAGCAAACAGGGCCACAGATAACCTGTAATTCCACAGAGCGCGATGTCTGCATGCGTGTTTGTGGTTTCACATTCTTAAACGTGACAAGAATGTGTCATGATTAGCACTGAATGTATAATTTGTAGCATATATATACACAGTGTTGGCTTGAAGACCTTTTCCAATGCAGCTAAAGAACTCTTATAAGTTTCATGTGCAATTAAGTTACTATTGACTTCAATATCACGTGGCTGCATTTAAAATGCTCAGTGCACATATGTAGACGTGAGGAGCAATGGCATGGGAAAGTGATGAACATGGACACTGTTTGGAGGGAGTGGAAATAAAATCGATTCTTACTGCTGCGCCTGTGCATCTGGGCCAGCCATCGGAATGTCATTTCATATCTGTATGAAATATTGATTTGTGGCAGGCTGTGAGCTCTGCTTCATAGAGTTGTGTGTGGGCGCTCTTCATCAGTCAACTCCGTTACTTCAGCACTCAAAGAGAACCCTCTTGCCGTGGTTCTTGTCAAAAGCATTCAGTTAAAACAAACCAATTTGTATGGGATGCTTCATTACATATTTGAGCATGTAATGATCTGAACACCAGAGCAGTTCTTAGTTCTAAGAATTGAAGCTGTTTTTATATGCATGATGAGTTTTGTATGCTTCTTCGCAATGCTAAGGGCTAGCTGTGAAATAACAAGCTTCCATTATGCTGTATCAACACATGGTGTTGTTTAAATTCTGTCCGGAGGGAAAAGGCTGCATCAGATATTTTGATTTGTACAATTTTTGATTTCTACATGCTGCAGGCCCAAGTTGTCCCTCTTTTTGGCTGACTTCTTTACAAAAAAAAAAAAAAAAAAAAGAGTCAGACTCAGAAAGCAAAAATACAAAAGCACTAGAGCGTCACTCAGAAGTCTCTCACACACACTACCTGTCCACACCTGTCAGAATCATTGATCCGAGGGCCTGCTCTGGAGGCTGAATTGTTTAGCTTGCTGGGGCGCTAACTATTAACCTCAGAGCCTGCTGAGAGATATCCACACTGACTTCTCACACACATTGTTCACACTGATCTGAGAACAGATCCTGTTCACCTATAGGAGCACGTCTACTACACTGCCTACACGGAAGGGCTTTTACACCGCCTGTTCTTTCACCTATGAATGCACTATGCTGGAATCTCACAACACGTTCAGTTAAGATGAGTACTGAGAAGGACAGGAGCATGTAGATGGTGTTACAGACACAGCACAGGCCACAACACTGGACAGGGAGAGGGTGTGTGTGTGTGTGTGTGTGTGTGTGTGTGTGTGTGTGTGTGTGTGTGTGTGTGTAAACTTAAAATGTGGTTGTGCCACCTTTAGCAGCAATAACTGCAACCAAATGCTTCCAATAACTGGAGATCAGTCTTTCACTTACTCCTAGGACTAGGACTTACTCCTATGCTTTGGATCATTGTCTTGCTGCGTAATCCAGTTGCGCTTCACTACTGTGCTGTGAGTTTTCCATTTGGAGATAACGGCTCTCACTGTGGTTCTTTGGAGTCCCAGAGCCTTTGAAATAGCTTTGTAACCCTTCCCAGACTGACGTATTTCAATCACCTTCTTCCTCATCATTTCTGGAATTTCTTTCAACTTTGGCATAGTGTGTTACTGCGTAAGACCTTTTAACCAACTTCATGCTGTTGAAAAAGTTCTATTTAAGTGTTGATGTGATTGAACAGGGTTTGCAGTAATCAGGCCTGTTTGTGTCTAGTCCAGCTGAACCCCATTATGAGTGCAGTTTCATAGATTTGGGGAACTACGGGGGCAAATACATTTTCACATGGGGCCCAGTTGGTATTGGATAACTTTTGTGCTTCAATAAATAGCATCATCATTTAAAACTGTATTTTCTGTTTACTCAGATTACCTTTGTTTTATCTTAGATTTTGTTTTAATTTCTGAAACAATTTAATATGTGATATGCACAAACACAGAAGAAATCAGAATGTGGGCAAATACTTTTTTCTTTTACTTTTTTACATAACACTGTATAAAATATATTTTTTTAAAGACTTTCAAAACCTGTCAAAATCAGTCATATCGAATGTGGCCTGGATGTGCTCCTAGCATCCCCAGTTTAATTTATACATTTAAATAAATAAAATAAAATAAATTAAATACTGGCTTAGCTTGAGGTGTGAGTCCAGGATTGTGACATCATCATGAACTAGGGTGCAGGGTTATTTGACTTAGACACAAGCTTTCTGTTGACTATATGAACATAGCACAGGCGATAAACTGACAATCTAATTAAAATGTTTACACCTCAATTCCATTAAACAGCTGCTTTGCAATAAACTAAGCTTTACTTTATGAAATCACTTCATGAAGCAGCCATGAAGTTTTGCTTTGTCAGTAAAAAAAAAGATAAATGCCATTGTGCTAAAACATTTTCCTCACTAAATAACCTCACTACTGTTTAAAGCTGCATTGCCACTGTGCTTGGATAAATAAAGTTATTGCTGCGTTAATAATCCTAGTTGTAATTATAACACTAATTGCAGTAATTTAAAAAAAAAATTAAAAATAGCTAAACTGCTTCCACTTCATTATTTGGCAGCTTATAAAATAGCACTTGATCAAGCACATCTTATTTTATTGCTTGATGAACTAGAGGTATATCTCAGTCCTCAAGATATGTAGCTCTGATTAATTATTTTGATCTCTGTACAGAAAAAAAAATGTATTCTACTTAAAAAATCTCTTTGTACTAAAGACAATATACTTACTTATTGTCATATTTATGTATTTAATTATAATTGTCCTCAAATGGTATTCCATTGTGCACTTACCTGCCCCAAACATGAATTTCATGGTGAATTTTATCAGGTGGAATGATCTGTTAATGTATCTCTTAATGCAGAAAATTATTTGACTCATTTGGTTTTTATTCTGAAAAATAACCGGTTAATACAAATGTTAGTTAATTTAGGAATATTACTTATGGTGTATTGATGCTAAAGTACCTTGTTCATGGTAATTAATGTGATAAATAACGTCAGTTAAGGCCTTTATGTAAAGCATTGTTTGTGTTTTTTCCGCCATAATTGTAAATGTGCCACATCAGGTAGTTTCGCTGCTGCAGAGCTGGGGTGTGATGCAGAACTTTGGTTACTGTCTGTACAGTTGTGCATATCCTCCCTAGATCCACTTGGGTTTCCTCCTGGTACTCTGGTTTCCTTCTATCTTCTAAAACCTGCTAGTAGGTGGATTGTCAAATCTAAATTGCCCCTATCTTTGAGAGTGTGTCTCATTTCCTCCCATACAGGATGCACTTCTTCCTTGTGTCCACAATAGGCTTTATATCCACCCCAACCCTGACCAGGATAAAGAGCTACTGAATATGAATGTCACTGGATCTTGAGTCCAAATCATCAGCATTTTGTTTCTTCATCCAAAATGATTTCACATAACTTTTTTTTTTAATGCAATATCCAGCACTAGCACCTTGTTAGAGACAAGGGGCTATTACATGTGTGCATGCATGTACTAATATGACACATGTTAACAGGGAGAGTGTGTAAAACAGCACATATTGTCTCACATATGCGAGGAAAAACACCAGTCCCTACTTTCACACTTGCTTCTCACATTTTTCATCCAGCTGCAGACAGGAGCAGAGGTGAAGGAAATGGATTTCTATAGTGAATCGTGTTCTTGTGCCTTTTGCAGATACTGCAAAACAAACAGCAAAACCAAGAAAGGAAACAAGACTGAAGGAAAGAGGGAATAAAGATGTTAGTGCATGTCACAGTATTCTTCACTGCAATAGTCAAGGTTTATTGTCCATTAATTTACTTTGTCCCAAGTGTCCCATTGATTGTGAAAGAATTGTTTTTACCTTCCTAAAGCCAGTTTTTCTCCATCAATCACCTCCTGGGCCGTGCCCCCGTATTTTCCACCTAATTTGACCAGGGTTAGTCAACCGAAAGACTGGGATCCGTTTAATTATCAGTATGAACTGTTTGTGCGCACATCACAAACTTAGATTTCAGATAGAAATATGGATTAAAGTACACTTTAATTCGGGCAGAAGGATATATCTGTAATTGGAATTCCAATGGCGTACTCATTTCTCCTCAACACACTTGGTTAGGTCTACATTTTTCATTTGAGCGGAAGGTGTTTACCTGCATGCTGCCAATTAGGAAGAGTAAAATTAGCCTGCATACTGTTACTTTCACACTCTGTCTGTGTGTGTGTGTGTGTGTGTGTGTGTGTGTGTGTGTGTGTGTGTGTGTGTGTGTGTGTGTGTGTGTGTGTGTGTTGTGTCAAAGATTACTCCAGCTGTCTATCAAAGTCGGAGGACCTTGTTCTAAGAAAAAGTGATGCATTCTTTTTCTGCCACAATGACAGAGTGCTGAAGCTCTGAGTGTGTGTGTGTGTGTGTGTGTGTGTGTGTGTGTGTGTGTGTGTGTGTGTGTGTGTGTGTGTGTGTGTGTGTGTGTGTGTGTGTGTGTGTGTGTGTGTGTGTGAAAGAGAGATTGAAAAAACAGCCAGTTCCCAAGTCGAGATCACCCTAATAGCCTTCTGCGATGATTACCTACCTGTGCAGCACAGCTTCAATTCATTTCATACTGAGTTCAGAGCTTTTCTGTGCACACAAGCTTCTCTCTCTCTCTCTCTCTCTCTCTCTCTCTCTCTCTCTCTCTCTCTCTCTCTCTCTCTCACACACACACACAAACACACACTGCATGCTGAAACTCTTCTCTAAGGCAAGCAGAGTCCTGATCCTATTGGTTTCATTATATGAAAATGTCAAAGGCTAAACTATGGCTTTTTAACTCTGTTTGCTCAGTACATATTACAGTGAGTCCTTTCTACACAAAGCATTTTTATTACATTTGACAGAAGAAGATTTTGTAATCTGATGGTTGCAAATGATTGGGCAACCTGACTGGGCATCACCACACAGAGGTCGTTACCCTGTGTACACGCAACAATCAGTGAAACAGCAGGGGTGAAATCTCAGGAAAGGAAATGAGATCATGCACAGCTCTGTCCAACCATGCTCAAGCACAAACACACACGTACACATACTCAAGCACCTGTGATCCAGGCTTGTGTGAGCTTTTTGCCCCATTAGCTCTGTTGGTAATGAGCCGAAGAGAATCATATGGGTGGTTTGTTTCTGTGTGTGTGTGTGTGTGTGTGTGTATGTGCGTGTGTGTGTGTGTGTGTGCAAGCAAGGCTAGTGGCGATAACAGCCTCCTCCTTCTTCTCTATGGCTACCTTGGAGATGCTTAGAAAAGCTCACACACTGCTTCAAAGTGAAAGCTGCAGGTATCTGAGTGACGGCAACTTACTGGAGCAGCAAGTTAAGTTTTAAACCCTCGAAGCCTTTCTAGCACACATATTACACAGCAAATTGATCATTTGGTT